>NC_045755.1:7015696-7018776 GCF_008692095.1 Etheostoma spectabile | reverse complement strand
TTTCAATGGGCATTAGAGGTAGTGTTACATGGAGGTAGGAAAATGTAAGACCTGTTTAAAATTATTTAAGACCTAGAACATAATCCTCTTGCAATTTTAAGACTTAATAAGGCCTTAAATTTTGACTTAAATTTAAAGACTTTTTTGGGACTTTTAAGACCCTGCTGAAACCCTGCTCCTACAGCAAACTTGTGTCTGCACACACAAGTATTCGCCCACAACAGATCTGGTGTGTTATGTTCTCTTTCCTCACTTCTGAGGACATGTCGTCCTCGTCTCAGGTTTCTGATACTGTTCTGTCTGCAGTGGGAGGCCATCGTAACAAACCCAATGACCCCTTAGCAGTCAGTGCAGATGACGGGCCAGATGTGGAGCTATATGGGCCTGTGTTTCCTCAATGTCAAGCAAGCTCCGGCAGGACGTTGTTCTATAAAACCCAGTCCGTGTAAAGCATGTTGATTTGGAGCCAAAACACATTAGGACATTAACTGCTGTTGTTGAGAACACATATCATGGTGCTGACTGAGGACGTGGTGAGCAGAGTTTTATGTAACTGCATTCATGATGCTTACTTGCAAGCTCTGTCATTGCTATTACAGTACTGTATTGGATGCTATGATTTCAGTAATTGAGCTTTAAAGCTGGGCTGTTCTGAAAGATGATGCAACACACGTATAACTCTCATACACATTTATTAAAAGTTTAATTCATGCTATAAAGCAATAGAACGCACTCTTGCTCATATTACTGTAGTACAGTCTGCAGTTTTTCTGCTACAGCTTAACTGGTCTGGTATGACTATTAGCTTATTGTGGCTAATGCTAGCTAAAGTTAACCAACTTCAGCTAGATAATGCTTTGTAACTGCACTTAACGAGTCTGTTTACTGTCTTTATGACTCTTTTCTGCCAGTACTACATTTACCATTGTCCTTTCCTAGACAACTATCCTGTAGTTGTCACTTGTGGCTGTTATTTAGCAAAAGTTGCAGCTTTAAGCTTTAAACTACAGTATGTTGGAGGTTTCAGGCCTTACCGTTGTGGGACATCCCCACAGAGAGACACTTGTGGAATCGGCAGTACTGGCACTTGTTGCGGTTCTTCTTTTGGATTTTGCAGTTGTGTTCACACTTATCATATTCCAGCTTTAGCCGGATGGTCCTTCTGAAGAAACCCTGGTTGAGATAGAATGGCACATTGCTAGAGCTATCAATGTAATTTGAAAATTATAGGATTTGTTTTGAGTACACAAAAAGTCCACAAAAATACTTTCAGAGTACTTCACCCCATATGTAAATCAGTTTAAAGTTATTTTAAGAAGCAAAAGTGCCAAGGCTGTGTTCACACTATATGTCAGACACCTATATCTGCAGTACCTATATGAATCTGGCCAAGTACCTTATAATAAATACTGTACATGCATTGTTCCTTTTAAGCCCTGGTAGGACGAGTGTTATATTACATGTTGGATTGGACTGTACAGTGGAACTACATCTACAGTATATTTAAAGAGAGATGTGCTTCACTGTGTATAGTAAACTCTGTTCTTTCTAAAGAAAAAAAAACTGATTGGACAAGACATCCTGCAGCCCTCCAACACACACTGAGATACAGGGCAGTGAGCCAACGCATGCTAACAGATGTCACACATGTGCCGAAACATATGATCCTTTGACGCAAACTCACACACAACTATGCATGACTGAAATTTCAGTCAGGACATTCCTTATCCCTCAGTGTCGAAAGGGGAATATGGATTTTCTGGTGATATATCTAGAGCCACGTGGTCACGCAATATGTCAGCCATCATCTTACAAAAGGTCTTGTTTGCCTTTATGTCGATGGGTTATTATGTAGCTGAAAAAGCAGATGTGTGTGTGAAAAAGCAGATGTGTGTTTACATCAAGCATGTCTTTGCATGTCTGTGTAGAGACACAAACGGTACTTTGTGGAGATATTTAGGTAGTGAGTAACAATACTAAAGACATAAGCAACAAGATGTATTGTGCAACACTTAAGAGCAAATGTCTTTGAGTGAAACCAAAAGAAACGATCATCAGCGTCTTTGTGGCACACCTGTTCAAACTAACATCCACCTATTGGGCAGGTAGAGGTGTTGGGATTAACCTTCCCATTGCTGCTCTAAAATGACATCCCATACAAATGACATACCATCATCACCACAGGTTTAATCCCTTGTACCATAACATCACAGCACATTCCATTCACATTCCCACTATTGAGCGCTCCTCTCTTTAAAAGCGAGGTGTTGAAAGTGACATGCAGAGCTTGTTGAGAATGCAAACCGTAAACTGTGACTGCTACGTATGACAAATCTTTCCATGATGGTCATCAGTCTTAGAATTTAGGAACAGAGTGCTGTCAAAATACAACCCTCACATGTACAGCGTCCAACAGTTTCATAATCATCATGTCTCTACTTTAGAATAGCAGCCATATGACACAAGTGCCAACATGATTAGCCTTAGACATGTGGGTCATAAACCAGAGCCCTGTGGGGAGCTGGTTAGTTTTGCAGCGCACGTGGTAAAAGAAGTGATTGTGGAAGCAACAAAAAGAAGGGAACACCTCTAGCAAGTGTGACTGGTACCACAACTCTCTGGATGTTGTTGTTGAATGAGACAAACATGCAGTAATAGCAAACAAAGCCTCAGCAAAGCAGCAACAACAAACTGGAGGAAGCCAGGGGAGCCCTCTTTTCAGGAATGGACCAAGGAGTTGGTAAAAGTTGCTTCATTAGAAAACATTTCTTTCAACTCTAAGAATAGGACTGAGAAATATGTGGCGAAATGGAGAGACTACTTGCAATACATTGCTACTTTGGACATATCTAGATTAAAATGAGCTCATGGTGCCTATTATTGTAAGACTATACATTTGATCCATGAGTGTTTTCTATTTATTTATTTTGTTTTATAATAGGATTTCAAAATGCAAGGCAAATTACTCTTATTATCAAATTCCAAAGGTGACTCCGTAAGAAGGTGACGTTTAGCATTAATGCCAGCTGCAGCGCCACGTGTGTATAAGTATGTGTGTATTAACGTCACTCAGTTGGGCT
>NC_045755.1:7015011-7015686 GCF_008692095.1 Etheostoma spectabile | reverse complement strand
AGCAGGGGAGAGGTGACAAGTAAGTCAACGAAGGCCATCATGTCCCCCACCTCACATGACCTGGCTCACAGAAACTTTCCACTGACCTCCAGGTCAGGCGCCTCTGCATGCCGAGCTTTGTGTGTACGTGCGTTGGTGCAGGCATGACAGACACACACACACAGACACAGACACAGACACATACTTTATGTTTACATACTGTACATAGCTTTGTATGTCCTTCCTTATTTGATATGTAGCGGTATGTCAGTCCATACAACATGTACTCTTAACTGCACTACGCCTGCCTTTAGTCCCACATCTCTCACCTTGCAGCCCTCACAGGCATGCACCCCGTAGTGGAAGCCTGAGGCCTTGTCTGAGCACACCCGGCACTCCAGGTTGAGGGGGCTGAAGCTCTCCTCTGGGCCCGGCGCTGCTCCACACACCACCGACGATGGACTGGAGGCCGGGGTCAAGGTGTCTGCAGCAACATAACAAAGCAGAAAAGAGACAACAGCGAGTTACAGGAAATTCCGGCCAATTTTTATGTTAATTGTGATCGCTATAGATGTGCGAGTACTTTCGCTTGGAAAAACCCCCGACCTGAATTGGTGCAGGCAACACTGAGTAACTGCAGCTACGTGTACAAGCTTCCACTGAGCTAAAACAGCAGTTAACAGGGCAAGTTTTAGA
>NC_045755.1:7014590-7015001 GCF_008692095.1 Etheostoma spectabile | reverse complement strand
TTTGTGCCTCTTAACAGACACACAATGCAATTAATATAGTTGTAGAACAAGAACAGGGCCCTTACGTGATATCAAGATGCGTTTTCAACTCAGACATTGTTTTATTTCACCTATCCTGTCTTGTACTTGCTGGTGGTTAGCTTGCCCGGTCAGCTAATAGCTATTAGCGCAGTGTTTTGTCAGGCTTTTGTGAAAATCATAACGCAGCAGTTCCAAATTTATTTGTAGCTCATCCATTTTGTGTGTGATGGATTTATCTGATGTTGGTGAGTAGGATGCTTGGCATTGTCGATCTGTGTGCTAGTTCCCTTAGCCGGGCAGGCAGCCTTCATCCCCGCCTTCCTCGCCTCCCGGAGCCGACAACAATCCCTCGAGCGCCTGGTGGTCTGGTGGGTGTCCTCCATGCCTTTG
>NC_045755.1:7014397-7014580 GCF_008692095.1 Etheostoma spectabile | reverse complement strand
TTGTAGTTTATTTCCTCCTCAAAAACAGGTAATTGAGCAGTGTAGTGGTTATGACCATATCTGTAACTATGTAACTACATGGAAACGGGATAATTATGCATGTGGCTTGTACAGTAATAACGCTACTGAAGACCAGCTGTAGCTCACGCTTGGAGCAGCTGCTTCATCTGCCTGTTGCACCTC
>NC_045755.1:7000628-7014387 GCF_008692095.1 Etheostoma spectabile | reverse complement strand
TCTGTCTGGTTCTTTCCAACTCTTGTGAGGAGAATTCTTCGTCTGTGTTCTCGGGTTTGAATAAATAAGGACGACCATCTAACTCAAAAGGCTCTTCCGTTTGTTGTGTATCTGCTATATTCTCCTAGTTACGTTACTCCAAGCTTCTTCCCTTGTAAAACAACTCCGCTCTTTACACAAAAGCTATGATCTTCACTGTTTAGCTACCTTTTCCTGCTATAACTGAATTCCTAGGAGACAGCGCAAGGCTGTTTTTATTATTAGGGTGCATCTAGATTTCTAGATTAAATCAGAACAATATTGGTATAAAAAACAGATTACCATCAATGTGATGGTAAAATTAATCTGTTTTTCCTAGGCAGAAACTTCAAGTTCACATCATACACTCCTGCAGTTAATGTGTCTCCAAAAAATTACAGGAGGCATGGGCCATTTTTTTTCAAGTGTTGCTCAGGAATTTGGAGACTGACACATCATTGAGGAGACATAGAGTTTATCTAATCTTCTGTTATCACACACACACAGTGTTATACACAGGCCTTTTTAGTGAGGGGACATGTGGACATGTGGAACAGTGAAGCCAAAAGGTCAGTGTGTTGTACCTTTTTAACATGACTGTTCATGTGGTCTGTGATCGTTTCTTCCTCACGAGGCTAACTCCACTACTCACCCAGTGCAATGGAGCTCTCGGACCCCGAGCCAGTGCTCTGGTACACCGGGAAATCAAATCCCAACATGTCGTCTTCTATAGACTGGGAGATGTTGTGAAGATCCGCCATCAGGTCTCCACACAGCGGACTGTCCAGTAGGGAATCCCCAAGTGGGGACGGGGGGCTAAAGAGATCCCCTGCCATGGTGGAGATCAAGCTGAACCAGACTGTGATAAGAGGGGAGACAATGGGTGATAATGAGACACAAAATCCTGAGGCAGTTTGGATTGGTTGAGAGTTTCATAACTCCTAGGTCTGGAAAAATCTCTAGTTAGTTTTTAGATTTGGTAGATTTTGATTTTTTTTTAGTTAAGTACAACAAAAACCTATTGCCAAAACATGTGAAAACTTAGCTTTTAAAAGTTACTCTACAGTGTGGATAAATCTGAAAATACCAGCCTCACATTTAGAATTCTGTAGGCAAAATACTGTGATTTGATTTGATAAATATTCTGGATATTATTGTGATTTATGTTACTGAAAGGTGAAAAGGTTCAGTGACGATGATGTCATAAGGCAGTGCAGTAGCCTAGGAGAGAGCTGAGCCAAGTGAAGTGAACGTAGGCTATGTCGCTGATATTAGAAGATGTGTTACTTTGTGTAAAAAGAGAATTCCAACAGAACTGGCAAAACAACGTTGCAAAAGAGAAGACAGAGTCTGTTTTAAGTGTACAACACAATATTGGATTTTGGATTTGATATTTGTGATCTTTGCACCATGTCTACTATCTATATTTTCTTCCATGGATTTCATTTAAAGTCTTGTTTTTTGTTTGTTTTTTAAAGTTTGTCAATTGATTTTGCTTTTGGAAAGATATAACGTGTCATCATAAACACAGTCTAGAGCTGTGTGGCACAAAAAGCCATGCTGGAGTCTAGTAGTGTTGAATGGGGCCATCATCATCATCATCATCATCATCTTTATTGTTTTTTGCCAGTTTTTTTTTTTTTTTTAAAACTCTTTTGTGATCAAGCCATGTAACTAATAAACACTTTTTTATCAAACCGCCACATAATTCTGCTATTCAAAGCATGAATGCCTGTAGTTTTTTTTTCTTTGCACACATTTAAAGATCTCAAACCCTTTTTCTTTAAGAGCACCAGGAGTGGGTGCATCCCAAGATTGATCTTTTTTGGTTGTAGGTCGTGTTTCAGAGAAAACATGAACAAACCTCAAATGTCAACAACAAAGGCAGATCTGTTATGCAGTTGTGACAGCTATATCGAATGCCAGAGGTAAGTTTATAATGTGAAAGTGCTTGTTTATTAAGTGAACCATGCCCAGAGAGTCAACAGTGGCGCTTTAATCACAGATTAAATTCCAACCTGTCCAGTCAAAGTACACACTCTGCAGCTTGTTACAAAGCTCGGACTTACTGACCAATGGATTTATTGACCAACTGTGATGCCCCAGAGACTTGCAGCGAGTACATACAGTGTTTCACAGCTTTAAGTCAATTTCTTTATGTTCCTTTACTAAAAATAAACGGGTCTATCTATTCCACTGCCTGTCCGTGATCTCAGAAATGGATCTGGTATGTGTGGAAGGGAGATGGTGAAGCTCCCAGCTGCTCCCAGCAGGGTAAAAGACATCTGTTAGAGCCATCCCAAAACATCACAGCAACAATGCTCATATTCTGTAACGCTCCCGCAAACTTCCAGTAATTCATCACGCCCGATGTTGCTGCTGTTGTTCCATAGATTACAGACTACAACTTTACAAAGCATAGATGCCGCCTGTAAAACCTCTATGTATTAGTAACAATGTGACACAACATGTAGGATGAAGGCAGAAAAACGGGTATCTGCTTTTAAAAAAATGTGGAATTTCTGATATTGTTACAATAACATTTGATCTGTGTTACCATCTAGGCAAGAATCCTGATCTGATGACATGATTTGATCTAGCTTACAGAGATTTAGCTGTTGGGCCTAGGGCTGGGTACCAAACTTCTCAGACTGACATGCCGCCATAGTACAGAGTATCGAAAAATTGCCTTGTCATTCAATACCAAATTTCAATACCTAAGAAATAAATGTCATCAGTGTCAAGTCAAGTAGAATTTTATTTGAGTCAGTGAGCCAATAAGCTTGCTTCTACCCCAATCTAATCATGCTGGTGATGGGCTGTCTACACTTCGTAGAGGCAGGAAAAACATTACGCACAGAGACGGGGCTCACGTGTGTATTTTGAGAGGCTTGACTACGGTGTGCATCACATAGATGCAAAGGGGTTGAAATAAAAGAATTGTACCATAGGGTTGTAATATTATCTGTTAAAAAGATTTCTAGAAAATGTGTATCGAAAAAGTATTGTTCAGGAAGCAGTATATCAGTATTGGTACCATGTCGAACATCTTTAATGATACCCAGCCTTAGTTGGGCCCATCACAGAGCTCATGAAAGATCAATGTAAAATCTCAGTTTACACAGCTGCATACATCTGTAAGCCCGGCAAGGAAGACACATCAGCTAATATGGTATTGTGCAACTTTTAACTTTCACTGTTGAGACTTTACAAAAACTAACGGTTTGACTAACACAACAATTAGGTAATATGTTCTCTTTATTTGTGTATACAGACCACACAGTGAGGACATGACTAATCAAAGCGTGCTTGTTCTTGTTTATTTGTGTAGTCTTTGGGTTTCAGCATATCAGGTGACAGGTCTTGCCAAAATCTATGAGTGAGGGTGAGATGTAAGCTCCTATCTACCAATCTTTGAGTTGGATCCAAAATAATGTAGGATCTGCTCCAACACACCATTCCCAGATCTAAATTTTGACGATTTTACAGTTTTTGTGTGTGAATTTGTGTGTCCAGACATGCACTCTGGCATGCCTGAATGTGGAGCTGTAACAATTAGTCCATTAATCAATTTGGACAAAATTTGGACAAAAAAAACAATTTGCTGGTTTACTTGCAGTAAAATTGGGTGTTTTGGACTGTTGGTCAGACTGATGGGCATTTTCCCACTGTTTTCTGATGTTTCATACACCAAACAATCAATGGATGAATCTAGATAATGATATAAAAATAATAATAATAATAATAATAATAACAACAATGAAAATAATTATCAGTTGTGGCCCTAATTGAATGACAAAAATAGCACTGACGCATGTTCGGTTGTCTCTGTTCCCTTTTAGTTATTGAAAAGATTCAACAAGTGTACATACATCGACAGCTTTCTAATGGTCTGTAACATTAGCCTTTTTCAGTCACATAATACTGTTTTGCATCCAGGTCCACAACTAACTCTTAACTGAGTTGTTGACTAGCCCCCCCCACTCCATTGATGTCTCGGACCCAGCCCATGTTTCCCCAATCACCTCAGAGGACATTGTGTCTTAATTCCCAGAGGAACTAGAATCCCAGACAACGGGGCTCTATCTTTAGGTCACAGGAGAAGAGGAAACAGTAACTGCACTGGGAACAGTCAGCTCTCAGCAATCAACAAAAGCATGTCAATGCATGTCAGTTGACTGACCCAAATCAATCAAAACAAAAGTACCATACAGTACATCTCCTTAAACCCTCTGGCAGTACTACCCCTTGAATCAGGATCAGCTGTTTCTAAGACCGTCAATGCCTCTGCAACAAGGTCATCCATGTGCTACTGAGCACTGACCAAAAACCAGGTACAGAGGAAATCCGCAAACCAACGTCAACGTCTTGCTCTAAACAGACTCACATAAGGTCAGGTTTACTTGTCACTATGCTGCACAGACAGACAAGGAAATGGAAATATATTGTGGGCTGAAAGGGGACATTTTTTGACCAATATAAAGATATTTCCTTTCTTTAAAATGAAGCGTTTCTCGACACCATGTGGGTGTGTGAGGTTTATTAGAAAAACAGGTGCAGGACTTGTCAGGAAGTGCAAATGGGGATAACTCGCAACATACAATAAGACTCTCAGAACAATTGCATTCCTTCTTCCCTATGGAGCAAGGCGCCGGCAGCTTTATGACAGTTGTCTTTTAAGAAAGCCCAATCCACTTATGCAACCATTTCTTTCTGCTCAGGTGTCATAAAACGGTATCATACTGAACAATAAGTTTGTTAAATCTCCGCCTGGCAAGTAAGCTCAATGACAATTACATAACAGTTTTGTAATAAAGCTTATGAATTACCTCAGCGGCTGCAATCCGAAGCATTTCCAGCTGCTGCAGCCGGGACGGACGCCTCGGTCGCGGGACGCTCAGATCCCGCTCGGCTCTGCTAAAAACCTGATGCGTCGTCTCCCTACGTGCTGGCAAACCTCCGCTCATCCTCTACAGGAAATAACGTAGCGGCGAGGCCACGGCGCGCACACCCCCTGACACACCTATGGTTTCAACCAATGGCCACGCGTGGATTTGAAAACGGACCGCCCCGCTGTTTTTGGCAGGATGCAATCACTTCCTGGTGGCTGGGGACGTCACGGGTCGGTGTGGAACCAACTGTCTGTGTGTGGAGCTGGGGACGGTGTGGAACGGGCTTTCACGTCCCTGATCGCATCATTAACTAGTCATTAAAGGACAGAAATGTCAATACAACACAAGTCCCTGGCTTGATTGGCTCTATCTCGATCAATCAATCAATGTCTCCTAAATCATTTATAATGGAGCCACTGTGGATCACTCAATGTAGTTAAACGTCACAATCATATATTATAGAGTATTGACGCTCACCATTTTTCATAATAAAATATTAAACAATATGTTGGCGTTTAGCCTGCCTGCTGACATATATATACATACATATACACATATTTATATATATATATATATATATATATATATATATATATATATATATATATATATATATATATATATGCAGTGGTGCAGTACATTCGCTCAAGTAGGCTACTTCACTTAAATTTGAGGTACTTGTACTTTACTTGAGTGAATCATTTTATGCCACTCTATACTAGTACTTTACAACATTTCAGGGTTTACATGTTGCACTTTTAACTTCACTACAATTCATTTAATTAACTGATTTAATCTCTGTTAAGACTTTACTCGCAAACAAGAGCTCATAAAATACAATGCAGTGTCATACACTGTATGTGTGAGTAAGCTTACACATGCATCAGTAATAATAATAATATACTATATGATATTTACAAGAGAATTTTTTAAATTGAGTTAAATTAGTTTTGATATTTTAAGTTACTTTTAGCATTTCCTCCATCACTGCATCTCGTATATGTTGTGTACTGTATGTTATAGTATATAAATCACAACAAAACTGGTATAAATCTACGTACCGGTAACTGAATGTTATGAAAATCACATTGAAAATAGGGATTTTACTTTTCTAGATGTTTTCATATGGTAAATGCAAAATTGTAACACATATGGGTTAATAATAAGTGTAAAATTGAAAAGTAGGTTACTGTATTGTGTGTCAGTTGGTCTGGATACGGTGTGGTCCTGGACTTACCTGTAAGTCCTGATTTCATCAGCATTTAACAAGATAATATTATGTGCACATTAATGTGGACATGATGAGTCATGTTATCCTATTAGTAAACTAAGTATCAGGTGCATTTCCTAACCTTTCTTTTCACCATAGGTTTTTCAAAATCAACATCTTAAAATCCTTTATCCAGCAAGTTTGCTTCTGTTCTTTACATTTACCTTTCTTATTTGTATAGTTTACCAACATCAATATGGGATCGTAACGACATTTATCTGTAGCTTTCTTTACAAAACGAGCATGTAACCTAAATGAATGTATATTATATGACACGTTTTAAATGAGCATTGCAGGTATCATCCCTTTGTATAGGTGAGTAGTTAGTAAGGATTGATTTTTCATTTTTCTCTCCTTATTAGTCTTAATAACTTCATAGCTTTTTGTAAAATAAAGTCTGGATTGCCAACATCCCAAGGTAAGCACAATGTGGGATATCTAGCGCCATCTACTGTGTGTGAGTCCTCAGCAATGTTTCAATGTGTCCACCCTGAGCTGAGAGACTGTCTAGTGGTACACACACACACACACACACACACACACACACACACACACACACACACACACACACACACACACACACACACACACACACACACACACACACACACACACACACACACACACACACACACACACACACATCTTCTCCTGCTGACTTCCACAGTTAAGCCAGACAACCAAAGTCTTCTGAGGATGCTAAGTGTGTTTTCACACAGACAAGTGGGAGGGCGATCATTTCTGAGAGGGAAACACACACATGCTAATGTTTTCTGAATTAGAGACAAGTTTCCGAACTCCAAAGCACAAATAAGTGAAATACACTGTGTGAACCAGATATCAACTTTTGGGATGCAACATGGAAACTCACAACCTATGACTACTCTGAAGTGTGTAACAGAATGCTGAACATTTGTCAGACAGTGTTTAACTCAAATAAAATGGACTGTATGCTTTGAATTTAGTTGATTCAAATCATTTCTGGGAATTTATTTTTCTCTTTGATCCAGTAAGTCCTCATATTTCATTAAAAAAAAATTGTAATAACAATAACGACACACACAAACTTTAGAACATTCTTCTAAATAGATAGAGACAGTACATGTGAACATGTTGAAGCCTAAGCTACAGAGGAGTTTAAGATTCCCATTTTGAAATAGGAGTTCATTACAAGGTTTAAAGAATAGGGCAATAGTTCAAGAAACAAGTCCATCAACTAGATATTTACTAGTGCATCTCAGTGCTTAGTAAACACCGAAAGGATCAGACTGCAGTCATTTGTTCTTTTATTCTTTCTTATCCAGTCTTTATTTATTATTGAAACAGTACAAAGTTAAATTACTAATTTCTTTCCATGCTATCTACACAGCACGAGTTCAACTTCACATTTAAAGTAAGGAATGTTGCTATGAAATGCATATCGTCATTTTCCACCACTCACCCATTTGAAATCAAATGTTGGCTCTTTGTTGTGCTCAGTGAATGAGTCTGTCTGTCCGGTGACAAAGACGTGTGTGCTCTATGACGTATTGCTGCCCTCCAGGGAAGGCAGTAGGTTGTATAGTTAGCTCCTGATGGGGTAAAATCACAACCCTGAAACCACACAACCTACTACCTCACCCTGTACGAACACCATTAATCACGTATCACCTAGGTGGGCAGGAAGAACATCTGGATCTAAAGGTGTGTACACATCTGGTCACTGTGTAAATGAAGACCCAACTACTGTGTTGCTATTACATCAATGCAGCAAGGTAAGTGATGATAACAGAGTTAAAACATTAGAGTTAGATAAGAGTAAAAATCGTTATTCAAATATCAGCTATCAGAGGCATTTTGTTAAAGCACTTGCAATTATGATAAGCATATTTGAAATAACAGACTCCTAAACTTGCATTTTAATAATCAAAAAAACCTACAAAAATTCCAGATATTATCTATATTTCAGAAAAATACTCTAATGAATGTCAGGTAATCAAAAAAGATAAACCTTGAATGTACACTACAAGATATGAGGAAAATCTTCCACATAACAAGTTGCAGTGCATATTTTATACCTACATTACACTTAAATTATCTAACATCTGACATTTCTCTCATATTTGACAACTTATCTCTCTAATGTTTCTTCTCTAACATTACATATATATATAAAAAAGAATTTCCAGTGGTGAAGTTGTATTTTCCTTTGTGACAATGTCGATGATGATGATGATGCCGCCATCACAGTCGCTTCAGGAAAGACAGTAAGTTGTATAGTCATCTGACAGCTTGGGAATGACCCTAAAACTATACAACCTACTACCTCACCCCAAAGGACAGTTTGTCTCTGCAGGTGTCCCCCGTGTCACACGGTTGATGGACCTGTGGAAACACAAACTCACAACGACAAAATGTCCTTCTAACACAAGTTACTGTACTAAAAAAATACCTACTCTGTTTTGAGGGCTGACGTATGAATTACATATCTGCTGATGAAGACTGCAAGCTGCAGTTGAAAGCTCAGAGAAAGCTACTAAGTGGGTCTTTGAGTTGAGATCCTCTTGTCAAGAATAAACCTACATGCTTATGCATTATAACTGTATTGTTGTATGATGTATTTTGTAAGTAGATATGTTATTCATTTTAAATGCCCATGGGACTCAGGAGAGTTTTAATAACTTTCAAAGTAACTGAAGAAATAAAATAACACATTGGATTTTTATTTAAAATCATAGTCTTTCTTTTTAACTGAACACTAAGGCTTTATCAACACAAATCTCTATCACAATGATTTTGTGAGGATGTGACGTGTCGCTGCTAACATGAAAATGTAATGACTTAATTAAACTGCTGAAGTAGGTTTCAGTATTTCAATATAAAAGTTAATTAAAACCATTTAAGACTTTGTTTCATTGGATAATCTACATACAAAATCACCTTTTTTATTTAGTATTATTGCTTTCTATGTGCAACTAACCGTGTGTCTTAACCTGACATAATTTATTTGTGCCTTCATTTTTCTGAATCAAAGAATGCTTTCTGAATACTTCCTAAATGTCACTTATGCTTGACAGGTCACCTCCTCTCTGCAGCTTCAGGTCTGCATGGTTTGTCGGCTCGCCTCCTCTCAGGTTTCCTCGGCCTGATGGAGACAAATGAGAGGAGAGAGTGAGCTGCTGCTGCTGCTGCTGTCTTACACATGAGAATCTCTTAACAGCAGCGCTCCGCAGTGCATGCGATCGTGCACGGTCACACATGTAATACACAACAAATATGGAAAAGATTACCTATACCTATTTGACACAAACACACACACACACACACACACACACACAAATCTACCATGCGTCATCTATGTATGTCACAGGAAATCACATGAGCATAAATCTGTATCTCTGTCTGTGTTTGGCTAAAAGGTCAAAGAGACCCGCTGTGCTTGTTACAGGGAGTTTCCTGAGTGAGGCCGCGGCTTTGCTGCGGTTTCCCCTCGAGCTGGAGAGCGACGGGGGAGACGCGAGGAAGCAAGGTGGGGTCAAACTTATAAAAGTGAGTCACTCCCTTAACTCCTCACACGCACGCACCAGTTTGCGGCTGTTTTATTGCAAGTCGGTAATCCTATAAATGCCACACACATCTCTACACAAGCTACATAATGTCAAAGCCTGTAGAAGTATACAACAGACCTGCATCACCTGTTTCATTTACAGGTTTACACGGGCACGCAAGTCGATTCATGCAAATTAGAGAAAACATATTTTCTCGTTCACCTTTGGTGGTATCTCGTCACACAGATAGTTATTTGTGCAGATTTTGAAATAGTTGGGATTTCTACCTCCAACCTAACACAATGGAGGTGAATTGCATTTAATTTTTGCAACACATCTTTCTTTATATTTTACGGAAAGAGTGTCAGAAACTGTTTCTCTGGATAATCCACTGACCTCACTGCAACCTGTTTTGACTGGAACATCTTTCTCTCAAAGAAATAGTCCTAAAAAAACTATTGACAGCGTATTATGTGGATTATTAATCATTTATTTTACTTGTTTTTTTTAATTTTTGACTTGTCACCGTGGGAAATGCACAGGTGTTACAAATTTTGAAGGATGAAATCAAAGCAGCTAAATAGAATTCAGCCATCACTATTTTTATTCTACACACCTGTGGCTTTTCCAACTGTAACAAGTCAAAATTTCTTCTGTGAAAAACGTCTGTCGCGTACTCCTACATTGTACCGGGGTGGAGGCAGTTATCCCTGTCTGTTTGGCAAGAAACTACCAGAGATGAGCCAGAAATTAGTGGTTAATTAAGTGGTTTTAAAAAGAAATTTAAAAAATCATTTTTTTTGCTTGCGTGCCCTTACACACTAACATTATTATATTTCTTTGTCATTTTGATGTGTATCTTGTAACTATTAAAATGACTTAAAAAACTATATTAAAAATAAAATGTTTTCAGAGAGTATTATCATATTAAAACATTCCAAAAACACCTGTATCCAGTTTGTTGAAAAAAATACAATGGTACTAATGGTAGTATTAACTAATGAGAGGTATAACTCAGGAACACCCTAAAGCCATGAACTCAACTTTCTAAAAGAACACTCGGCAAACGTTTTGGACACATGGCGGCATAAACTTTAAAACTGTGTTAAACTGTCAAGAACGATCCTTCAAATCATTTGAGATTAAGCACTCAACTCTTTGAAGTGAGTGAACCCTGTTTGCCCGGAGGATTGGCATAAAACTGTCAAATCAACAAATATAAATCAAAAGAAATTGGTATTTTTTTTCTCGTCATTTAACTTTTATGTAAGGGCGCATTCTGTCATGTCACGGCATATATTAATCAGCACATTTATGTGAATTTTGGAGAACTTCTTATTTTACTGTTCTCAAAACGGGAAAAAAAGTAAAACAAAAAACATATTTGATTGCTGCTCTCTCTTTGTGGAGGTGTCCTGTCCTCTGCCTGCAGTTGACCAGAACCACCAACAGGTGTCATGTCTCCCCAAGTACCCAGGAGGAGTGTGTGCAGAGCCGAGGGCTCCCGTGACAATGAGGCCTTTGTGCAGTTCCGGGTGCCAGCCGGTGTGCCCTCGTGTACTGTTTCTCTCTAATCTTCATTTGACCTTTAGGCTGACGGCTTTTCTTTCCTATTTTTCCCAAACTAATTTCCTTTGAGGAGATTATCTTTGAGCTGCACCAGAAACTTACTGATTCATACGACATGACACACACAACGCGCCGGAGCAGGTTTTGATGGGACGCTTCACTTACTGCCACAGTCGCTGTTGTGTGCTGGGAACAATGTGAGTCGGATTGCGTTCAATGAACTAACAACAAACTGTTAGTTGTGTTGTGTGGCCGAAGGATGCATGATCCCAGCTCCAGACCTGACCAACATGATTTGGACTTTGAAAATTCAGCAGTGTAGTGGCATGCACACACACACACATTTAAGGACTTTGTGCTGCTGAACCCTTAGATATTAATATGTTAGATTTCCCCATAAACTTTTGTTTCTGCTTCATTTAAATTCACCCTGCAAAGGAAACCCTACAACTGACACACACACACACACGCACCATTGAGTGTAAAATATATATATATATATAGAAAAACAGACGTGAATATAGTTATACTTACACACATCCACATTAACACACGCACACACGCACACACACACACGCACGCACAATAGAGTAATAATAATCTGTACATATGCAGCAAATTATATTTGGATGAGCGAAAGGAAGAACTACAACACCAAAGATAATGAGCCTGCAACTGAAGTAGAAAAACAGATGTAATTATGGTCATACTTACACACATCCACATTAGTGGGTTCCCACGCCACTAACTAGTATTATTGCTTTCTATGTGCAACTAACCGTGTGTCTTAACCTGACATAATTTATTTGTGCCTTCATTTTTCTGAATCAAAGAATGCTTTCTGAATACTTCCTGAATGTCACTTATGCTTGACAGGTCACCTCCTCTCTGCAGCTTCAGGTCTGCGCGGTTTGTCGGCTCGCCTCCTCTCAGGTTTCCCCGGCCTGATGGAGACAAATGAGAGGAGAGAGTGAGCTGCTGCTGCTGCTGCTGTCTTACACATGAGAATCTCTTAACAGCAGCGCTCCGCAGTGCATGCGATCGTGCACGGTCACACATGTAATACAAATAATATGGAAAGTAGTATCTGTACCTATTTGACACACACACACACACACGCGCACACGCACACGCGCACACACACACACACACAACACACACACACACACACACAGGTGTGCATGTAGCCCTCAGGTCATAAACCTGCCAAGCAGCTACTTGACTGTATCATTAAGGCTGATGTGACATATGTTAGAGTGATCTGGCTCAGAATACTGCTGCCGAATTTAGACTGGAAAACTTTATTACCATATACTGGCCAGTGTTGAAGAAGCTTAAGATTCATCTCTCAGCATACGCTCCAGAAAGTTACCATTGGGAATTATATTACTATATGTTAGTTATTACAAATCAAGCATGTATTTAGATTCTCTGTAATTAGCCCTTTCTTTTTTGTAATCCAATTGTAGTTTCTAAAAAAAACAATGTGGACATTTTCAAAAGTGCTTAATATAAACAATAGAAAAGAGGCAATAATGGAATAAATAAGCATCCAAGTTAGTTATAAATAATTTATTTAAACTATACTATGCAACTCACTCACTCACTCACTCACAAACACACACACACACAATGCAATGTTTAAAGCAAATGTAATTTTATATAAATAAATATATATTGTATATACGATGCATACATTTTGCAACAAGAAAAAATAAATCTAACAGCGTAGTGTATTACACAATGACACAAAATAATATTAAAATAGATCCCTTATTTAATTTAACAACACACACACACACACACACACATTCAAGGACTTTGTGTAGCTGAACCTTTAGATATTGAAATGTTAGATTTTCACATACATTTTTGTTTCTGCTTCATTTAAATTCTCCCTGCAAAGTAAAACCTTACGACACACACACACACACACACACACACATACACACACACACACGAGTTGTAACTGAAATTTAACCAAAAGTAAAACACCCCAAAAAATCTCATTCTTCTCTTTCCATACTCACCTTCCTGTTTTCTGCTTAACAAATTAAAAGCTGTTTTCTATGCCAAATTACTGAAGCGCAAGCAATTAAGTTAGCTGTGTCTCACTCCATCTTAAAAATTGACATGCTCATCATGGGTGTGAATGCTCTGAAAAATAATCTATACTTGTCTGTGTGCCTTTTAAAATGTGTCCTTTTCAATACAAGTGTGTGTGCTTCTGTATTAAACTCAAAAGCACCTATGTGTGTTTGAGTGAGACTGTGTGGCCATCTGTAGTGTGCATTGTGCGTGTGTGGTTGTGTGTGTGTGTGAATGCTCAGAGGAGGAGACTGTGCCCTGCACTCCTTGGGAGAGGCGTGGGAACCCCATTCATCTTAGGAGCCAGGGTTCATTGTGGGGTACATATCAGCAAGTGTGTCTGGGGGTTTGCCTGTGTGTGTGTGTGTGTGTGTGTGTGTGTGTGTGTGTGTGTG
>NC_045755.1:6998890-7000618 GCF_008692095.1 Etheostoma spectabile | reverse complement strand
TGTGTGTGTGTGTGTGTGTGTGTGTGTGTGTGTGTGTGTGTAGTTGCATGCACAAATGCATCCCGTGTGTTTTATTCAAGATGAAGTGTGATGGTTTTTATGTTAGCTTTCACATTCCCTTTAGGTTTGCTGTTCTCTAACATTGTTTAACAACCAATATAAATTACTTTATATGTCTCGCTGATTAAATATTGAGGCAATCTGCAATTGCTCCATCACTTTTTTTCATTTAAAAAAACAAACAAGCAATGCAGGCGTCCTTAGTGGTTTATCATTTTCAATATAAAAGGTGAGGCCATTTTAAGCACAGGAAATCGTTAAAAAAAATAAACTGTGACTTACTGCCAGTTTTGCATAAAAATATGTATTTTGTCAAACCAGGTTTGTTTTTTTGCGTCCTATCCAAAGGGGAATATTCTTTTTAATTCTTTTTGCCAATATTTTGAAAAAATAAACTGTATGTCATACCTGTATGACATAAATAGACGGGACAGATCAGAGATTGTCAGTATGAGGACACTTTGAAACATGCCCATGTCAGAAGGAACTTTAAAACATTTTTCTAAGTTTTTCAAAAGTTAGTTAAATAATTGACAAGTTCCAAGTAATGAATAGTGTATTAAAGTGGGGGTCTCCCCTTTTCCCTCCGGGGCGTTTGATTGGGAAGAGCAGCACAACTTGTCGCAAATATTAACTTTTATTTCTAAGTATTTGTGTTAGCTAGAGGAATGAAGTAGAAGGGAAAGAAATAAAAATAAGGAGCAAATGCTAACATACTAGCTCATAATTTCCCAGACTGAAGGTCTCAGAAGACGGGTTCGGAATGCACTGAATGCGGCGAGCGAAATCAGGGTTTCTTGCTGGCTTTACAGTGATGGCGGAGCTCTTGCCAGGCGCGCCAGGCCCTGTAGTACGAGAGTGGCAGATCTATGTCTGTCAAACGTAGGATGTAGGTGGGATGACTGGAGTTTTCTTTGATGACTCACGCTGCCTCCATTCCTACCTACTGGTCATCATAGTCTCTGATGTACCTTGAGGTGTTCCAACATAAAGCCATATCAACATGCAATGCGGAAAGAAATTTAAATTAGCGCTAATTAAAAAAACTGATTCATGGGCGATAATTAAAAGATGCCTTACTAGAAAGCATCAGTGAGGGGTGTGGCACATAGGGTTTTTTAATTATGTGGAAAATATGATATAATACAGACAAAATTAGTGCTGGTATTCTTTCTGAGGGATAAAGCAGGTGTGTCACTAATATTAACAACAATTCAACTTTTATTAATTCTAACACAACCCAAATACTGCGTATGTAGGTTACATAGCTTTGGATTTAATTGTGTCTTCAAACGGCTTAATCGAACCTAAGAGAAACGTCTACAGCTTCATTACCTGAAGAATTTTTCTTGTTTGTGTAAAGGAAATGAAAAAAAATTAAAACGTACTCTTTAGTTACAAAGCACAATAACAGGTATGTCTAAAAGGCCTGTTCGAGCTGTATCAAAGCTACATGTGGCCACGTGTCAGCAATCACCCGTTTTCAAATGTTAAACCTTCTATTATAAACCAGGAGACCTGTAAATATTCACTAAGATGAGGTCTTAATGAGATAACTCAATATGAAAATCGTTGTTAATAGTTTTCTCATAGCTGACCAGGGGAGAAAAGGGGAGAGAGACAGAGAGAGAGAGAGAGAGAGAGAGAGAAAGATAGTGAGATAGAGAT
>NC_045755.1:6997409-6998880 GCF_008692095.1 Etheostoma spectabile | reverse complement strand
GGGACGACTCGGCCTTGTGTAGCAGGCCTTGTCTGGCCATCGGCCCAACATTACAGCACAAGTCCCTCTCTGCTCCCTCCAAAACCGTCTCTCTTTCACAAACACAAAAGGCCGACCTGGACTGCAAAACTGCAGGTAGGAAAGCACCAGAAGAGAGCAGCTCAGTTTCGTCTGAAATTCAAAGCTCATGCCACGTTACCCCCCTCGTTTGCCTATATTGAGCTAAGTCTCCTCTCTCTGGATAGTAATGTACCCTGAAGAAAACAACACCCAGACTTTGCACACAAAAGTCGCTGTAGCATTCCTCTTTGTGTGTTATTGTTATGTCAAAAGAAAACCTCTTCATGTGTGCATGCTTCGTACACACATACAAATGCACACAGGCATACATGCATACACACACTTAGCTCCACACCCACACACACTCTCCGACTTACCCACTGAGACTTTGCAGGCAACTGGCACAAACACCAGTCATCATCTATCCGGGGTAAAGCTCCGAAATCTCCGCCATTCATTTTGCTGGATCCCTCTGTGGCTGCACACAATATGTACACATATCCTCTCTGTAGAGAAGGGCAGAGAAGGAGGTCCGTTTCAGTCACACAGCTCTGCACTCCCTGCAAGGAGTAGGCGAGCATGCCAACGAGAGACCCATTCGGAGTCCCAGAAAGTGCCAGCCTCCATGTCTGCCTCAATGCCTTGTCTATACATCTGTCTGCTCCTCTGTCTGGGTTTACCCTGTCAATCTGCCACCTTACCTCAAACCAATCTCTAAGCCTTGGGTAAGCTGCCTAACCTCAGGTAACTGCTTTCTAATATTTACAAACCGGCTCCCCTCGCTCTGTCCTGTCTGCTCCCTCCTAGTCTGAGACTGTTAGGGCTCGCCACAATAAGGTGGCCATGTGGGTTTCCCATGGAGTCGCGTGTTCCTCCCGTCTGGCAGTTAACAAGACTTTGAATGAGGAATGTTAGCAAACAGAGCCGCTGAATGTCGGGTGAATGCTAAGCCAGGCAGCCAGTCAGATCGTAGCACTGGCCCGGGCATATGAATAATGCAGAAGACACAACAGGGAGGAGAGGAGGCAAGGCTCCACCTCCCACTGCCTCCTTCAAACTCCACCCGGCCCTCCCTCTTTTCTCTGCTCGAAACTCAAATGCCTTCACGAGAGCAAAAGAGCAGGGGGGAGAGAGAGGATTCAAGGACTCTGTTGCTACTCACATGGAATACAAAAAAGAGAGAGAAGAATAGTTACACATGCACACACATGTCATTCCAAATCATTCCAAATCAGTTCTTGAAACATGCCACTCTTTTCCTTTCGTTTGGAACTATCTCACTCTTTTTTGGCTTTTTGTGTCTTTTGTTTGGAATTGGCACCTGTCCCAGAAATAGCCCCGTTTCTGCTCCGCCCTCCTGCTCCCCTTTCACTGGAGACTGCCCACGAGAGAGTGAGAGAGAGAGAGAGAG
>NC_045755.1:6996483-6997399 GCF_008692095.1 Etheostoma spectabile | reverse complement strand
AGAGGGAGAGAGAGAGAGAGAGAGTGAAGAAGAGAGGGTGGGGCAGAAAACCCAAAAGAGGGAGAGGTTTAGAGATGGAAAGGGTGAAGAAGGAGGAGGGCAAAGGACATAAGAACGCAGGAAAATACATGTGAAATAATCTGCTCAAGTCAAGATACATGCACAGGTAACATAAAATCAAGCAGCAAAAAAACTGCTGTCTTTGTCCTCAGCTTCAGAGCGGAATCACGAGAAAAGGAAGCATGGCGAGCAATCGAAAAGCACGTGCTCAAAAAAAGCCTTTCGCAGCGCAGTAGCGCACAACCCAAAACCACCGATTCTACATAGTCCAGTGTAACTCTATTGACAACAACACAGAAGCAGTAAAAACTGACCAAATGCATGTGATCAGTGCCCACGAAGTGAAGAAAACGTGTGTCCCAAAAAATGTATTCGCAAATGGCGCAGCAATGTCGAAGTAGGAGTAAAGCAAAGCCACTTGTTGCATGATATTGAGGAGCTCAGATCTTACAGAGAGAAGCAAGTGCAGGCAGAGGGTTAAAATCCTGGGACTGGGAGTAGTAAAAAATCCCTCCCTCTTCTGGCACAGACTAGCTAAAGGGGAGGGCCCGCCTGTAGAAATAGCAGCAGAGTGTTTTTCCCCTCTTTTTTTTCAGAGCTGCAGCGTCCCAGTCTACCCTCTTGCATGTGGCCAGGACCCAGGGAGAGAGGAGGAGGAGAGCGATAGATAGAAAAAGAAGCATCCGAGAGGGGAGGGGGTGAGAGAGGGAGGGGAGAAGAGCTGTGAGTGGAGGAGAAAGGGCTCAGCTGATGATGAAACAGGGACGTGTGGGAGTGTGTGCACTACGCATTTGCATCACTGGCCCGACACGACGTGCGCGTGCATGAGGCAGGGTAGGTTGTGAGGCGGGGGTTG
>NC_045755.1:6994216-6996473 GCF_008692095.1 Etheostoma spectabile | reverse complement strand
CGACTTCTCCTTAAGAGGAGTCACAGCAAACACACACTCAAAAATGATTAAAGTATTCTTGGACAACTTGAAACAGCTACCTTTGAGAGTCATTGGAAAGATTAACGATTTATCTTTTCATTTCAGAGCTGTTGCTGCTTTGAGTTGTATATCATATTTGTCTTTAACATGTCCTTCATTACAAAACATCCGGGGAGCAACAGAAGCAATGGCGTTCCCCTAATAAAGGCCAAAGAAGAAAGTCTGGCAATATCACTTATGAATATCATCTTGTTTATTTTTCTCGACCACAGACAAGTTATTGAGTTGAAAAGCTTCATTGACTGTTTTGGCACGCAATTATAGTTGCCTAGGTGCGCCTGCAATGCCATGATTGCAACAGTGAACCAATGCTGTAAAATCCTGGAATATTTACTGCAGTGTGCCCGCCATGTGCCATTACTAGGCCAGCCTTGCTTTGCTGCTATCTGCAGCAGCGGTCCTGCGTGCGAATAAGGAAAGGAGAAATGTCGGGCAGTAACCAAACGATAAAATGGACTCTGCTGATGACTCGTGTCCTGCTCCCTTCTTACCCCCCTCTGCCTCCCCTTCAGTGTCCAGCCTATTCTGTCTCCCACCCTTTCTTGTCCTTTCAGTAGCACTGTTATAGCCTACAGTAATAAACAGCTCTGCTCTGAACAGCTAGTGTTAATTTAAGCCTGCAAGGAGGATCCTTTTTATATTTTTTGTGCCAGATACCACCCCTGCTGTCTTTCTCTTTATCCCTGTCTCATGCACACCTACCAACCTCTGCATCAGCCTGCTGAAGGTTATTCACACCCGTCCGGTTTCCACCTGACTTCCCTCCCCAAAAACTCTGTGGCCAAAATGCTGTAATGCCCCTTAGCAGTTTTCAACAGATTCCCCCAGAAAAACTTCCTCTCTTTTGGACTTCATTCCCCTCCGGTCATCTGTTCCCCAAAGGAAACCTAGAACTCAGCACAGGCAAAATTTTCCCCTCCTTTCCCCCCAAAGTAGCAGCCACACAAAAGAGATTGGAAAAAGGGAAAATTGTCCAAAAAACGACAGATCTCACATCATGGAGCACAGCTAGCTGGTATTGATTTCAATCTGTCTTTATAGCTCACGCAGAATGTGAAGGGGAATTGCCCACATTAAAACAAATAAAGGTGGGGAAACCTTTTTATACTCCACCGTTTTCTCATATGCGTGTGTTTTTTACTGTGGAGAAGAAGACGAAGACCAGAGCAAGTATGAGCAATAAAACAGCAAACTAATATGGCCGCTTGGTTAGTTGCAGTCTCTCCTTCCTCCTCATTCTCAGTCCTGGAGGCTGACAGAAAAGGCGTTACGCTGCTGTGTGTTTCCACCGGAGAGAGAAAGAAAGAGAGAGAGAGTGCACTTGTCTTGCCTAACTCTCTCTTCCCTGTGTCTTTCTGCACCATTCACATATCAAATACACAATGTACGAACGCAAAACCTTGAGAAAAATGAGCAAAACATGAGTGAGACAAAAATCGAGTTACTACAGGGGTTTAACACAGGTACTTTGTCAAGATAAATAAATGACTCGTGTCCCTTGATGAGAAAAACGGATCGAGCACCAAACATTCATTAGATTGAACCTGTGACGTCACATCTCGCCACGTCTTTGAACCAATTGCACTGGCTGCAGGCATAAAATGCCACCACAACTGCATGCCGAGAATTAATCAAACAATAGTGTAAACAAATGCAGGTTTCACCAGCAATTTCAAGAGATCCTTAGTCCTCCTTATCAATCTAAGACACCATTTCTCCTAGTCAGTTGTTTACCATCTAACGTGGCAGGAATTCAAAAAACTTGGCAGAGCCCGTTGCACTGTACGTCGCAGAGAGTTCACTTGAGGATACGACTCTGGTTTTGGCTCAGCTGCCAACTTCTGACACTGTAGCCCTCTGCGCGGCCTCGCCCCTGCAGGAGCGGTCTGCGTAATGCTGCCATTGATGAAACTCCAATATTAACAACATAATTTATGGCACCTCCAAGAGTCCACAACCATAATTTTTTCATCCACACCCGTCACCTCCTGGTTAAATCCAATCAGTGCTCTGCTTTTACATTTATTGTAAGTGTGTAAAAGCATATTGCCTTGGTGATATTTGAGATGCATGCAAGTCATATTTTAAAGTTCTGCATAACTGGGACACAGTAGGTAAAGAAAGAGAAGCTGCAGTAAAGTGATTAGGGTTTAAAAACAATCTTTAAAAGATGCGG
>NC_045755.1:6986420-6994206 GCF_008692095.1 Etheostoma spectabile | reverse complement strand
GGGGGGGTGTATTACATACAAAGCAATATCAAATAAACCAACCGCAGTACATGTGTCAGTAATGCACAACTCATGTTGCACAGTGGCAACACAGCACAGAATATCTCAGAATCAAAATGAGTTAGGGATTATGAGCTGAAACAATGGAGCTGTTGATTCAGTGCTCTTATCAGACCCCGGGTGTCTCCACATCCTTATGAATCATCCCATGGATTCACTGCAATGAACAGGACCAATCAACATATACAGATCACATAAATAACACACACACGCGCACATGCACACACACACGCACACACAAACACACACAGCTCAGTGCTGTACTGCCCTGGGACAAACAGTACTTGAGAAAAATATGAGCCAAGATATTGTTAATACTCAGTGGTAAAAAACACAGTATAAATACAGAAAAACCACAACATGAATTGTAATTAAATAACAAATTATTTGTCTTTATAGGAAATTGAACAGGTAAGCTAACAAGATCTCTCTTAAAGGAAATTTATCATTAGCAAAGCAAAAAAAAATGTGATCCATCCATCTGTTTCTGCACCAAAAATGCTTTTTCTTCTATGTATTCATTGTAGCCTTAAGTCAACCGCTAATAAAATGCAGTTAAATAAGTAGAACCACCTGGGAATGCCAGTAAAGAGAGATGTGACCCTTTCTGCGGTAGCTACTTCAGTGAATACATGACTTATTGCTTTTCAAATGCCAAAGTTCGGATCTTTTTTTTTTACAAGCTTAAGAGGTTGTCCGGAATGGTAATAACTCAGACGTACAGCCCTAGCTGCATTTACACCTTAGAAGTTACAGTCATCTAAACGTTCACACTCCGGCGAACACACACACTTCCTCTACTCTTCGGTGACCAGTGTGGCACACCCGCTCCCTCTACAAGGTGGTCTAGTGAGGGGCCCCTCGGCAGCACGCGCCTCGACAACTTCTCTATTACATCCGTGACCCCTAAGGTCAGTCTGTGAAGGGTTCTGAACAAAGGCCACGACCCCGGGGTCAGAAGTGTAACGCCGGGGGCAGGCCGGGGCCCCACGGCAAAGGGAGCGTGCTGTTTGCTTTGAAAGGTAAGGATCACTAACACAGAGGCCTAATAAGGATTAAGGGGCCATCCCCTTTGGGATGTCACTCTGGGGCCTCATACATCAGTCTCTATTAACCTCCATGACCCCCGGTGGCCATTATAGGGCAGCGGGTCACAGTCACTCACGCTAGAGAGCTGTGATACCCGACGTATTCAACCTTTACCTTGAGTGTTGCCGATTACATGGACAAATTATTCTAAGAAGTAAACACCTTGTCACATAGGACACAGTTCTCCTTTTGAGGAGTTTTGCCTTTCAAGGAAGCTTTTATCTTGTTGCAGTAGTTGGTAGATTTCAGTTTGTAATAAGGATACTTCAAGGTAAAAAGTTATCAGCCACTAGGTTATCTGTCTCAGTAATTAAACAAAAGTATGACTGGTCTTTAAAATAAATAAATGTCAACTGAAAATCATGTCAAAGCAATAGAATTTATTTTATGCACTATAATAAATGAACCAGAGAGAGTTTGGTAAAACTTTGACAGAAGCAGATGAGAAATAACCGAAAGGATAAAATCACAAAATGGAGGACTGGAGGAGACAACATGGCGGACCGAGTGATGCACTCACTCACACACTGCTTATAACTTGCCAAATCGCTACAAAAGCAATGTTTGTGACAACAAATCTCTATATTGTAGGCAAAAAGGTTTTTAACAAATGCCAAAACAGAAATTTACACTAACTTGAATGTAGAAGATACAGATATGAATTCCTTTAGCCACTTTGGGACCAAATAGATACAAAGGATAACCCTCTGCAGTCTGTCTAGGACAAGGGACGGAGAGTGCAGATACATACTGTATGCTTTTTAATCAATTAAATCAGTTCACATCACATTTCATGATTTCTTCTATTTGCTCATAAGATGATAATAACAAATAAAATATTTAAATTGTTTCAAAGTTCAGAATAAGTATGAAATATAATTATTTCAAGCCAGAATGAGAGAGAAAAAAAGAGTCTTAACTATTATAGCCTTTCTTTCACTCATATAATTGACAAAGTGAATACAAGCCAATACATTGATTTATAAACCGTATATATATACATCATATACATGCATAAATACTAATCTTGATATAACTGTATTATAAAAATAGAGTCCAAATAAAGGCCACATTGTGAATAATTGCTCATGTAATGTGAGCCCGTTCAATCAGTGCAGTAAAAATAGGAGGCAAATGTTTCAGTCAGTGATCAAAATGTGGGTTTTTTTCAGCTCCGGATACATTTTTAAAAACGCTAAATGCATTTATAAAATTAATTTAAAAATTGGCTTGACAGAATATAGGACTTTGTTTAAAAGAAAAAGTTACAAATGGCATTATGTGACATAATAAGAGATTAGGTTAGATTTCAAAAAGGGACCCCTGCAAAAGGACAAACTTTTTGTTTATTTTTATTTCAATAACAAAATGCTAATTTAGTTTTTCCTGCATTCTGCCTTTGAACTTTGGGAAGTAATATGGCAAAGTTGAAAATGTAATGTACTTGTTTTTTAATCAAAGCTTCATCAAGACTAAATGATTTAAATTCTAATTGTTGTATAACAATTAGGAAATAACAATTTTATAAACTACTACTACTAAGTTGCAGTTTCATTTGGAAACACTTAAAAATGAATGAGAATTTTCTCTCTCAGTTTGTGCAATTAAAAATGTGTTTGAGAAGGCTTTCCACCAGGATGTCACATTCTTATGAAACTTTAAATGTTTAAAGAAAGGTGGGATAATAAAAATGCATTATTGTGTGTATACAGGGCCATCTGAGAACAAAATCATTTGAGTTTCAGACTTCAGACATTTTGAACGTGTAATTCAAAGATCACAATTTTCACATGCAGCTATCATGACTGAAAATTGCATCTATCGTGTACATTTTTAATTATTTCACATTTGAAACTGAGTGTTAAATATATTTTACAATTTAATCACTCTATAAAAATGATTTTTAAAACGTGTATATTACAAATGCACAAGAGGGTAAAGCAGCAGACTGAAGCTTTAAATAAACAAAGTACAGAAAGTTTACAAGGTCAACCTTCTCAAGAGTTTTTCAAACACCAGTTCAGATTTATCAAGGACACTAACTCAGCACTTTGATTCAAATGTATTCCTTTGATAATCATTAAGCCACTCACCTCTAAAAACAAAGCTTCTCTGCGTGGAGGGAGCCCTTTCTGGAGTAGAGCAGAGCAAAGGTTGGAAAGAGGAGAGAGGAAATCGACGTGCGCTTGTGAGAGACGTCCTACACAGCTTTTAAAACAGCCTAACCAACAATAAATCCCAAACAAGCAGCACTTTGAGAGCTTCCCCTCCTTTTTTTGCAACATTAAAGTAAAGGCAGTGCTTTGGGAGAATCATAGTCCTACTTTTAACCATTATAGTCCCCTCTCTAGGTCACTTAGCAACTGTCAGTTTTTTCTTTTTTTTGTAAAAAGGTTTGGTTTTATTTAACAGAATACACTGCCCATTTGAGGACGTTTGAAAAACAAAAATGTAACACAGATCCGCTGCAAACAGGGCTTTTCCCCATGACTTTTAACAAATGTGTGGAGCATGGAAAAACTAAATTTACAGCAAACCTAATGCTGCAATTCTTGCTACCTTGGTCTTATTCAAACTCGTATTAAATAGATTTTCATTATGAGGCATTGAAATATTCTTCAATGTTAGATGACACAGGAAAAATGCTCTGAATACAGAGCATTTTTTGTTGCAGCTCTCAAGGCTGCAACATTTCAGCTCAAACATTTGTGTCATTTTTGATTACACAGTTCCTCTGGAGTAACTCGTTATTACAGTAATAATGTAAATAAATTAAGGCAAATTATAAACTGCAGACATGCTAACAAGATAAATTAAAAAAATATATTATAGACACATTTTTGGATATTTGAAACTTACCCCTCCTCTCCCCTCCTCCCAACACACACACACACACACACACACACACACACACACACACCTCCTGATTCCCAGCTCTTGCTGCTCACATTTCGGGGTCCATCCCGCATTAATAAATAATTATCTTTGCAGCTCATGTCAAACATCAGCTTACATGCAGTTCTCTGGCATTCTCAGAGAGTGGTGCCACCTTTTAAAGGGTTCGGACCTGCTGTTGGTTCTAGTGTAATGCCACGTCACACAGCCACTGCAGCGTAGATGGGCCTGCGTGACCTAGCTCGGCCCAGATAGAAGCTCTTCACACCCCAGCCCCCATCGGGACTGTACACACACACACACACACAATTTCATACGAGGAAGGTGGTGCCATGTGAACCCATGTTTTATTTTACCTGCAACGTATCTGTCCTTCCTGTTATTTCCCTCTGTTGTTTTGTAGATCTATCAATTCAGCTGACTAAGGGTTCAGGAACACTACAAATAGAGTGTTTGTTTGATTTCATATCGAGCATGAGTGTGCACGCACACACACACAAACAGAGAAAGAGTGTGTGTGTGTGTGTGTGTGTGTGTGTGTGTGTGTGTGTGTGTGTGTGTGTGTGTGTGTGACTTAATGATCTACTCGAGGACACCCAAGTAGCACACTAAAATTGAAAAATGAAGATTGGTAATAGGTTGGAGCGTCTCCTAACTGCCACAGCTGCCGAGTCTTGATACTAGTGATTTATCTTTAATTGGATTTTACAGAGGGGTCTCCCAGTGGCTTTCGGCGTTCTCATTTCTGAACTGTCCCTACAACCTTATGTAGAATGTACAGACAAATAAGCAAACTTGGCCTGGCAGTAAACAGAATTATTGTTTTGCAAATCTATACAGCCGCACAGAAAATATTTATCTGCATATTTTTACATATATTTAATGTGACAACACTGAACAGTTTCCCCCCCCATTCATGGCTGACCTCGATATTAACCCCAAATCATTGTTAAAAATGAAGCCCTGATCCAGTTCTTTAAACAATGCATTGCATTAATTTTGCTTAAAGTATGACTCTATAAATATTACACTTCATTAATTAAATACATTTTAAGGGATTTTGTTCCGCAGAAATACCAAACAAATAATTCAATAATATACCTAGCGCTTACTTTTAAAAAATATGTTGTTTTTCCCCTCAAAGTATTAACCCACAATGGTGTTTACTGCACTGTGCAGTCTAGTGAGAGGGAAAAAGAGACGCTGGCTCTCAGGGGTTAAGATGCTAGCAGTCATGTGCCTGTCGGCTGCAACAAAAGCCTGCCTATGTAGGGTGCATACAGATGGAGCGAGCTCCTTTGTGTGCAGCGTTTCACACGTCGCAGCCTAGGAACTGCCAGGTCTGGCTGTCTAGGCCTGGCTACAGGCCTAGCTAGCAGCTTGTAACACCTGATGCTGGGCTCTCACTTTGCTTTTTTTTTTGCTTGGGACGCAAGTGCAACAAGTTTTGAAAGATAATGGAATAGAAGTCCAAATAGAGGGTCACACAGCTCAACATAAACAATCGCTACAAAATACAGCAGAGCATGGCGCTGTAACCAGGCGAGCTTAAATCAGCATGACAGGAGCAATTGTAAGCATGTCTCCCACTCAGGTCTGTCACGAAATATTAGATTTTTCCCTCCTCTGCTGTCTGTCAAATATCCCTGTAAAAATGCTCTTCAATATAAATACAACAAGTCCAAGTTTTAATCATGTGTACAGTTGCGAATGATGTGTACATAGTTTTATATCCTAATATATACACTGTGTCTGTGTATGTCGGTATATTCTGCTTTATTTATGCTATGTGCGCCAAGTCTCTAAGGCAAGTCCCTTATAGTGTACATGCTGGTGTACACTGATTAAACTAGCTAATGCCTTGTACAAGCTTTAACATGGGAGTACAGACCGTCACAAGCAAGAAACCCATGGATTTGAAAAGTTTTTTTTCTATAGAAATGATTGGTCTGCCCTCAAATCTGCAAAAAAACAAATCCCTTTCTGTATACATTCATACAGTATGCACTTCCTATCTGTGAACAAGCCCAAACTAAAAATTGTCATTGAAAAGCTGTACATGGTCAATTTAATATTTTCAATAATGCAAGTTTATTTCATTGAAAAAGATTACACAAATATGAATTCTGCTATTGATGCAAAACAATACATATGTATACAACACAAATGAGTTGCAACATAAAATCCATACTGCTACGCCGGCATTTAAAGCAACAAAGATTTGACCTTGAATAGGGCATTACATTTCATTCTTCACCATATATTACATACAAAAAACTCTGCATAGCAGTGCAAGGTCAGAGTGATAAATTATATGTAATTTTGTGTCACGCTGTTTGCTGAAGATTACATTTTGATAAAGCCGCACTGTAAATAGAAAAAGTGATAAAAGGCTGACGGTGATTGTTTGATATTCTTGTACTACAATCATAACATTTGTAGTCTGATACTACAGTTTTGTACTGTAGTATACTATAGTATATTCACTCGAGATGAGGAGAAAGCTCTTAACCAGAGTGATTGAGCAAGTGGGGGGTTTGCTTCCCTGCCTGAGGACCCTTCAGCAGCACACACACCTGGCTGCTATGACAATGCAGCCTTTGACATTTTAAACGGAGGACAATCTCCCTGAGCATTAGGGCACCCTGCTGCCCTGACTGCACTTAAAGCCCACAAAACATGGATAGAAATGTTGTGGAAGTGCATAGCCCTCTGCTTGCAATAAGTTAACTGTAAAAAAATTATTAATAAAAAATAAAAAAACCTTACTTGACTATTTAGTCGATACAAAATTACTTGTTCACTGTGATGTTGGTTTTAGATTGTGAAAGCCCGAACCCAGCCACATGAGTGACAGAAACAAAACTCCAAAGAAACCCTCAGGTTAGTTTTAGAACCATAAAAAGTAAATTCTGCTATCCATCCAAAAATCCCAATACATTTTTAATGAGATGTTTTTCTGTGCTCTTTGGATGTATGGATATATAAAAGGGTATAATGGTTTTCCTAAAAGCATTTTAGGACATATTAGCAGGCTAGTATTTAGACATGTGAAATTGTTTGAACGTGCTTAGAAGCTCTTATAGAGCTAATAACATATATTGGAAACAGAATTGAAAGGTTGTCTGTCCTACCAGTCACTGCATTGAAATAACGCAGGTTAGCAAAGTTATCACTTACTTTAAAATATAGCTGCACTGCTAGCCTTAAGTTAGTTTGACATATTTAAGCTAACGGCTTCCTTTAATTTTCAATAGTAATGCTAACAATGCTACAAAGTTTTGTTTGCTTCTAAATACAAAACAGAATATTTTTTACTCCCCAACGCGTCCATTTCCTAGAGAAGAGAAAATACAAACTAAATGCTCTTCAAGTACACATTTATAAATGGCACAATAGTCGTTTGTCTTGCCATCACACACAATCGGTAAAGTGCATTATTTCCCACATATTGTCACATATTGTTCTTCCCCATGTTACACATTTTATTAAGAGTGTAAATACTCCAGGATCGGGAAATTAAACTCTGCAGGCCTGCAGACACAAATGTGCAGATATGTAATGTATGTGTAAAAGTCTATCTTTCTTACACATACACACACACACACACAGAGTGCATCCGCAGTGCATGTGATCCTGCACGGTCACAAATGTAATACACAACAAACATGGAAAGCAGTATCAATTGCTATTTGACACACACACACACACACACACACACACACACACACACACACACACA
>NC_045755.1:6982841-6986410 GCF_008692095.1 Etheostoma spectabile | reverse complement strand
CACACACACACACACACACACACACACACACACACACACACACACAAAACAAAGCCTCTTTGTCAATCAAACAAACTACTGATTTAAATGTATGTCAATTAAACCTTTGTCAGCACAGTCTGAAGAGGATTAAATCCTATTTTCTGAGCCTGCAATTACGTGTACATGCACACATGTATACAAACCACATGCTTGAGTTACATACTACCAGGACAAGCCGGCCAGGCGCCTGACAACCACAGCGATGGATGAGACGTGACGGAGGGAGGAAAAAAAAGGTATCCTGGCGTGTTAGTTTTCTGCCAGGGAGTCCCTATTGACCTGTTAAACCTTTGTGACTGGAACAAATGCAAATGGCGCTGACTTGTTCACAAAAAATACTAAAGGCCTATTCAAATGAGGCCCTGGGCCACAATGCAGCAGTGGCCGAGCCCTCTGTGTAGGCAGGGCAGCCCCAGTCATAGAGAGAAGAGACAGACAGACAGAGACAATTTTAGTCATTGCACAGTTCAATCTGGTTGTTTGGTGGAGAGCAACCATCCACTCTCATTACTTCTCCTTTGTGAACACAGACACACACAGATAAAGTTACCTTAAACCTCTGTAGTAATTTAGGCCTTCTCGCAAACAATGTTCCACTGCTATGAACTTTACCTCATAATTACCTTGTATGTAATACTTTGCAATTGGGTGCCAGTGGATCTGACTGTTCCTGTTATAAAGCATGACACCGGACTTGCTTGATAATCAGACACTGCTTTATCCAACTTGGCTTTCGCAGGGATACTCAGTGCGTCCCTATGACTAATATCTTATCCTACTTTTTAATTCTATCCATGGGTTATAGAAAAGGAAATGAAGAAAGGGACCAAGTGGAAAAGAGAGAGGGAGACGGGCGTGGGGGGTGAGGAGGAATAAGTAACCCCAATAGCTAGATTTTGTGTCAATGTCAAAAAACTTAAATGTGAGAAAGGTGTTTAAATACCACAGAAACCAAAGAAAGCCAGACAACCAAACTAAGGTTTTCAATAATCAGAGTATGAGCTATTCTTATTGAGATTTGTATGTGTCAACCCACAACTGGATTAACTGAGTTACAAAATTCTTCTGCGTGTAAACGTAGTCACTGATGCTAAAAATGAATGCAGTCAAGGCACTGTGGGAGGCTCTGGGATAAAAATATCTATTAAAATGACAAACAAACCAGCTTTAAGTTAAATTTGACATGTATGTACAAGTATGTGTAGGGCAGAGACTCAGTTCTGTGCTCACTTGACTGTAAATGTGACACAAGGATGCTGTTTCAGTAAAAAACAAATCTTCATCCGATACTAAAATAATAAGAATGTTTTTACAGTATACAGCACATTAGGCCCTTGGAGGTCAAAGAGGGCTTTCTTGTTCCATCTCCTCTCTCCAAATAAGATATTAGTAGAAGCCCAAAGATGGCTCTCGCCAGCACATCTGGACAACACCTGATCTGCGGCATGCTGTCTACTGGACCTGCACTAAACTGGTGTTCTGTCAAATGAAGTGTTTTATTTCAAAAGCAGGGTGTATTGAGAGGTAAACCAACTGCCCTAAGTCACTTTATCTGAATTCAATACACTGTAAATGTGTAGAAACTAAATGCATAGTATAAATTTGATGGACAAAATATTACATTTTATTTTTCTGATACTGACTGGCAGCTTCCTCAAAAATAAACACCTCAAGTTTTCAAGTTTTTTTATATTTCTCTGTATCATTTGCTTATGAATTGTTTCCTTTGTAATTGACTTAAGGACTTATAATAATAATTACTCGTCTAGGTTCACGTGATTATATGTTGGAAATTTAATTTAATATTGTCGAAATGTAGTATTGAACTGCCTAAAGCACCAATCTCCATGTGTCACAATCCAATTCCTAGTCACACATCTTCCTTATCGTTTTTTCCTCCTGTCTTGTACAAATTCTCCTGTCGTTTTGAGATCTGAGATTGTCCCACCTACCCTGCAGCCCATTTCTGCCATACCCCATCACCTGACCTCCACTGCCCACATGCACACCTGTTCCCACATCCCCTATTAGTCCAGGTCTCAGAGCCAAGCTTTACAGTATGATCATGCCCATAAAAACCCAGCTGACTCCAATTCTATGATTCTTTGTGGGGGGGCATGCATGATATCTCTGCCTGTCATGAGCGTAGGGCTGCAAAATTAATTGAATAATAATCGCAATCAGAATTTTGGCTTCTCACAAATGTGGCTTCCCACAATTAAATTATATGTGTGCTGCAGTCATGGAAAACTCGGCTGCATATGAAATCAAGCGCTTCCTAAACGAATAGCATGACTCAGGGAGGACTCAGCGAGCGCCACGCCAGCAGTGGCATTACACACAGCCATTTGCTTTGTTTACCTTCATTAAATCGCCTGAAAACGACCCCAGGCAGCTACAGTTTACCCATACAGATCTCTAAAAACTGTTACAAACTCAGTTATAATTCAGTTATAATTAAAATAAGGTACAACAATCTATTGGTTTAATTAAAGACATACATTGTTAAGGATTCTATTATACTACAGTATTGAAAAAAACAAATATCTGAATCCCAAAATTGAAAACTGAATACTAAACCCAAAAAACAAATATCCAATTAGTCAAATATTAAGGTCCAGCCCCACTTATTTTGATGAACAAGTGTGTTCATTAGCAGGAACGTAGCACAACATGGAAGTAAAAGCAGTTCTCCATTTATTAAATGTGAAGGTGCAATAAAAATATTTTGTCCCTTTATTATTAAATGGTATAAATCGTAATTTCAATATTGATCAAAATAATCATGATTATCACTTTGGGCTTAATCTAAGGTGGATGGCTGACTACTCCATTTAGTTCAGAACTGTTCCTAGAGAAAGTTAGTGGTAGACTCCTTCTCTGTATGATGCATAATATAACACACTAGGCGCGTTCGAGGTGAGCGAGGTCTGCGCAGTCACCGGCGGTCGGCGCCCGTTGCATGCCGGTTAGATTTGTGTCCGACTTGATCCAACTTGCTCTGACGTCATGCACACGTAGGCAACGGTAATCTCACGAGCGCAAGGAAGCCGCAGTTCTGAGACGCAGGCGGCACAGTTGATTTTCACCAACTCCAAGGCCCAGGCGGACCCAGAGCATGCTGGGAAACGCCAGCCTCTCAGCTGATTTAACAGCTGATTGGTTTACAATCGACTCAACATGACTGTCATGGGGCTACCCAATGCCTTCCTTTAAACAGGGGGTAGCATGTTGTATCATGCTAAGCTAACCTTTGTATGTGAAGTAGTAAGGGACGGTTAGCGTGAGCATTATTATTAGCATGTGGGCTTGCATCAATGAACACATGGTTTGTCATTTTATTTCAGTTAATTTAAGTACTTGTCGAAAGACAAGAAATCATGGTTGGATAAATACAACACATACACAATTTCAAGTCATTTATTTTAGTTTCATTCACCTGTTCTCTTTTCAAGCAGGGATCTGGGTCAAAATGGCAAACAGGAAGTGATAGACTCTGGAGTAATTTATAGAGGGGAAGATCTGGA
>NC_045755.1:6982763-6982831 GCF_008692095.1 Etheostoma spectabile | reverse complement strand
CCCAAGTGTCAGCCAGTGCAGAGGGTGCGTGGAGTTCTGTTTTGAGAAGCTTGTTCAGCATGTAACAT
>NC_045755.1:6982649-6982753 GCF_008692095.1 Etheostoma spectabile | reverse complement strand
TGATGTTATAGTTGATATAGGGTGTATTCATGAAACCAGAAATGTTTGGGAATGCTGAATTAACACAATGGGGTTTGATTGATTTCCAATTAACTTTGGTTTGT
>NC_045755.1:6981985-6982639 GCF_008692095.1 Etheostoma spectabile | reverse complement strand
GGGGCTTCTGCTATAAAGGAAGGAGGCCGAGGTTCCTCTAGAGAGAACGACTTTGGCCTGGAAGGGTGCAGGTGCTAGGGCCTAAATAGTCAGGGCCTGATTTAGCCTTTTTTTTTTTATTTTGTTTGATATTAGTTTGTGATGATAATTTCAATAGTTAGTATTTAGTTTTCATGTTTTTGTTTATTTTTATATAATTTTACAATAAGTCATCCTTGCAATATTGCACTTCCATGTGACTGCTGAGGAAATAAATCGAAGCACCAGGTGAAGAACTACCGAGTCCATTCCTCCTCCTTCCACTACGGGGCTAAACATTACAATGACCTTTTGCATAAAATGTTTATTTAATTTTGAATCAGAGGACTTTTAATTGCTATTTGTTTGATTTAAATTCATATTCTGTACAGTACACGTGTGGCTGATAGTTAGATTTACAAGTCAGAGAGACTAAATCCGTTCAGATCACGGATCATCTACAGTCTGTGGTTAATTAACAACAGATCACATGTAGAGGATTTTGAAAGCTACTCTGTCATAATTAAAACATCTAGAGACTGTGTACCAGCTGATGTGTGGGTCCGATTACATTTTATTAAATCGGAATTGCACCACAGTGTTTCTGTCACTTCCTGTTCAGCCTGAAGGCTGCTG
>NC_045755.1:6981483-6981975 GCF_008692095.1 Etheostoma spectabile | reverse complement strand
CGGCTGGAAACTGTCCGACTTTACCGCAGCTTTTTGTCACTGCTTCCGACTGCTGCCGCCTGCTCTCGTCCACTTTACAGGCAAGGCGCAGTTCATCTTGAACGAGCCTATTGTCTCAACTCAGTGCCAGGGAGCTTCACCCATTTCAGAATGCCCTCACTGCATTTGCCACCTGATACCCCAACTCCAGAAACAACTGCCCCCAATGGCACCCCTAAGCCAATGCAACTGGGTTAGACCCAGCTCTCCTCAGAGGTAGACAGTGACTGGACTGGCTGTTTTGTCTCCTACTGTCCTGTAAAAGGCAACCCTAACCAATAATTAGTGAGCCAACCGAAACTTGAAAAGGCTTCCTATGCTTCATGCCCAGCTCATTCTGCCTGACCAGACCTATCCCATTTCAGTGTTTGTCTAAGCCGGTGCTGACACCAACTTTATGAACAGCATGCTTGCCACTCAGCTGGACATTCACAGCCCCTAGAACAGCCCTTT
>NC_045755.1:6976190-6981473 GCF_008692095.1 Etheostoma spectabile | reverse complement strand
CCCTCGATAGACCCCTCTTCTACTCGGTGACTCATAGAACTACCCCGGTTTGCCTGGCCATGTCCTTTTCTCATCATGAAACCCTCACCTTTCATCTGATAGACACACCTCAATCACTTGTCATTCTGTTTTTTTTTTATGGGTTTTTTTGGTCTGGACAATGTTCCCGCAGATTTCCAAGCCCTAGTAAATGACCTGCTTTGGGGTATACTGAACAAGTTTGCATTTGTATATTTGGATGACATCTTGATTTTTTCCAAGACCACTCAAGAGCATGTGGAGTGCGTCCACCAAAGACTGCTGGAGAACCAGCTGTTCTTTGGGGTTCATTGTCACTGCAGGCAGTAGAATACTCCCTTTGTGTGGTCAAAGACTGCTGAGGAGCCTTCACGGAGTTACAGCGTTGTTTCACCGCAGCTCCTAACCTCACCTCAACTATCCAACCCAGGAAACTTTTCTACCACCAAAGCTCCAAGAATGTAAAGCTATATTTCTCAGTCCCACCAGTTCAAGTCCTAGGACGTTCTGCTGAGCTAGTGGAGATCCTCCTTACCTCCTTCACAGAGGCAGTCTCCTGGGGAAATCAAGCTAAAGAACATTCAGCTCCCAGTGGTTGTCTTGCTATTCACATTTTTGTCCCAGCTCACCTATGTTTGCATGTCCTCTAGTTGGGGCACTCCTCTCGCCTGGCCTGTCACCCTGAGGTTGCACGCACATTGGTACACATTAGTCTTAGGCAGTGTCCTCGTTTAGGCCACTAGCGGCCTGAGGGTAGAAGCTTTTCCTGAGCCTCTTAGGGCTGCCCTGGTGTATCCAGTACCTTCTTCGTAACCTCAACAGGGAGAAAGGGCTGCTACATGAGTGGTTTTGATCCTTAATGATTCTCACAAGGTATTTTAGTGCCATGTATAAATATCCTTTAGGAAGAGTATCAGCCCACCACAGCTGTCGTTAACAAATTTGATGTCAGTGCTATAAGAAAAATAAAAATGTATTGGAGTCGAAAGTGGCTACACAGTCTTATTGGTACAGGGAGTTTAGCAGGTGACTCAAAACTCAACCTTCGAGTTATCCGGTGTTAAGGATGACAGTGAAAGTTAAAATCCTCCTGACATCATGCTCAGAAAGGGAGATAGGTGTGAGAGGTGCCCCCACCCATTCATTAACCTCTGCTTCAGCTGTTTTAGCTTGTTAGCTGTTAATGGCCTCAAAGAGAGTGTAAAATGTGTTTATCTCACTTGCTATGGATGCATGAGCACTTGACACAGAGCACGGGGTGGGCTTGTAATCTGTCATAGTTCTATAGCTTTTGCGGTTGTCCAAAAATTGTCCCTTTTTGCCTCCTTAACTGCTCTTTTCACACTGTAGGCTGCTGTATAGATCACCAACCACTAAAAATCTGCTTACAGAACAACTGTGTAGGATTTAATGGCATCTAGCAGTGAAGTTACAGATTGCAACCAACCAAGTATACCTATCGTCACCCATCCCTTCCCAAACGCGTAGCAGAACCCACGGTTGTCTAAAAACAAAAATGGCCCTCTCTAATACTGGTGTCATTGCCCGATGCGAGTCAAGTACAGATATGAGTCGTGCATTCGTCACTTGGCGACGAGTGCAGATGTAAGTTGTGCATGCGTCACTTTGCAACAAGTAGTCTACAAGATGCCAACGAGAGACTTCTGTAATGTCAATACAGTAAAAATGGAACTACCTAAAGAAGTTTGTTCACTGCTGGCAAGTTATCAATCAAACACAACAAAGGCTGGAACTTGAAAGGTGTTTTGAGCTAACGTTAGCAATCAAACAATCATAGATAGCTAAAACAGTTCTGAAATGATTTCCATCTTCTGTTATTGTTTGTAATGAGAAGTTTATTATTTCATGACACACCGCCGTTTGGTAGTCCGTTCTGGGCTACTGTAGAAACATGGCAGTGTAACATGGCTGGCTCTGTGGAGGACGCAGTCAAGATGAAGGGCTCATTCTATGAAAACACGATTCTTAATTACAGGTACACTAAAGAAAATGACTGATACACTAAAGAAAACTAAATAATTCTGATTATATTCCATTTCTGCCAATAAATCCTTATAAAGCCTACACACTGGTCCTACTAGGTAATATTAGACACACACAAAATAAAGAGCAGCTTTTATGCTGACAAAACAGAACATTTTCCAATTCTGCTTTTCTTTCTTCAGTAAAAACATTTCTTCTAAAATTCTGGCAACTTATTTTGACATGTAAATATTAAGCTGAGATATGTTAGTAGTACGTAGATTTATTTTTCATTTTAAGAGGAAGGCTTTTCAAGAAAAGTAAGCTGATCCCACATCCTGCAGTGGGTCAGTTGGCCATGCTGTTTGTAGAGCGACACCTGCAGAGGTCACACATGAGCTAAAACTCTGCACGGAAAAGGGCAGAGGAAGTGGAGAGGGAAGAGAAACACCATAGAGAGACAGAGAGATGACAGACCAGCATTTACAGATAGTTTGAATGTAAAGCTTGTTTTTTGGGCTTGAGATGTTTGCTATATAGAACAATACAATGAATGCAGCAGGTTTAAGTAAACTTTAAAAGTAAACTTTCTACTTATATATCCCAAAATCTTTGTCTTTTCTGCTTTGCTAGTAATTATTAGGTAGAGACACACAAACACTGAAAACACATCGAGTTCTTCTGTACTGCTGAAGTTATATTATTCTACAGTACATTTTCTGTACTTTTCTGCACTTTTCCTCTGTCAAAGCTACTAGTTAACACTTGAGGGTTTACATGTAAAAACATATTGCTGATATATCGCAGGTGGATACATTGATAAACTTCTATCTACCCAACACTACAAGTCCTTATATGTATGTATCAGATACAATAATAAAACCTTAAAAACAAATCATTTACATCTCCTTACTGAAGGGGACTATTGTTTGGAATAGGTAATAGGAATATTTTGCAGCAAATTCATTCTGCAATTCAGAAGAGGAAATCGTATAAACTGATGTGAGAGACATCCAAAAGCTGTTCATTTCATGTAATGGCTAAAGTTATTGAATATTTTATTTTTACATACAATACAAGCATTACATACAGTGGCTTCAATAAAGCCTTAAATAAAGAATATGTGACATGTGGTTTTCTCACTTAGGAGAGGAACATCAAGTTTCGAGCAGCTTAAGTGAACCATGGACACTTTTACAAGTCTTTTTGCCAAGAATGCTCTTCACCCAACCTGATCAGACACTCTTTATGGTTTTGTTAAGCCCAGCCGTTACTGCCCTTAGGAATGGAGTCAGAGATACACTTTCTAAAGTCTCAAGCATGAATGTAGCCCTATATCCAGCCATATGTTTTGGGGTATTAAGCCCCAAGGCATCAATTGCAAATTAGTAAAAATATTTATCACACTAGCATTGCAGTAAAACGCTTCATCTTTATGAACTAGAAGGTCAGGATGGCAAAGTGTTTTGACGTGTATAATTGGCTGGAGGACTTCCTGAACCTTATAAGTCAGTCCCTCCAGGATTTCGCGCCAACTCCACCAATCACTGTGACTTTGGTGCAACTTGCAATTTTGACCAATCACCACAACTTAAACCAATCCCAGCAGTCCAACGTGCCAGACTTTGTATCAGTATGTGACTCTGAGAGCCAATGACTAAGCGGGAGTGTGTAACTCGAACATCTCACATTTACCAACAAAACATACGGTGTGGAAAGACAAAACATGTCAGACCGTCCTGCCAACCTGTATATATTTATCAATGTATACTGTAATGTTTTTTACTCTGATGTTGCTGAAGCGGCCTCTGTTTCAGCCCTGACTGACACGCACACACACAAAAACACACACGGTGGATGCAGGAAAAACAGGAGCTGAGACGTACACATTGACACAAATTGAGGACAGCTATGCTCGTTATTGTAAGTGCAATGATAAGTTAAAGTCCAATAAGTACTTTATCAAACCGTATGAATGTGTGTCCTAGGCCAGGATAGGAAATTAACAATGTAACGATCAACAAGCCACTGACAGACATGTTTAAATTTGATTCATTCAATAAATTATAATGTTTTGACTTAAATCCACCAGCCATTTTCATATTATACCAACATTTGCAGAATCCTGAGCCTTTTTGGTAAGGTTCCTAGGAAAACTCAGCCTACAGTAGTTCTATTCTCCCCAAAACAAGTTTTATTTTTATTTTTAAAGAACTACACAAAAAAAAATTGTTTTGCTACTTTCTCTGTCTCCCGCAACTTCATTGCAACAAACATACAAAAAACAATAGTACGTGTTGATGTAAAACACTGGCATGAAATAATTTATTCACTGTAACCCCCCATCCTCCCCCACCCCCCATATTTGTTTGTCCTGTCTATTATTTGTCGCTATGTCCTTGTAGCATCAGGTTATCTTTTCTGTTTATTTGTTTGTCATGAAACATCTATGATCAATTACATTCTATGACAACAACATACGTAAATCTGATTTACGAGGAGTCAAAGATTACTCACTTTGTTAGAATCAACTTCCTGGAAGAAATCAAAATTAAAAAAAAAAAATCACTAAATTCACACTATTTTTTTCTACTCTCGTTACATAAAATCCACTATTGTCATATTCCCCTAACTCTCCTACACAATTACGACATTCCAAAACTAAAGCCAGGCATTGTTCTCCTTCACTGGACAGATCTAAGTGCTGATAGTGTTGATGGACAAACTGCGGCTCATCACTCAAATCTCATTCTGGTCTGTTAAAAATAAACTTGATTGTAATGAAACATTAGGAGAAGATTGCCTTTTTGAGCGCATTTCATTTTATGTCTTGTCACTCACAGTTTCACAAGAGTTGGGGAAGAATGCCTTAGATTGTGTGCATTAGATTTTTGAGTGCATTCTGTTTTGAAACTTGACAGACATTAAGAAATGCATATTTTCTAGATTGACTTTCAATTACAATTTTATTCTTCGTTTATAACCAGGTAAGTCCCTTTGCCAAATGTTTATGGATCAAAGTATTGCACTATACATTAAATATGATCAGTATTAAACAAAAAAACTATAGGTGCAACACTGCAACAACTTGGAGGCATAAGGCCATATAATACATTAGCTTTGACCCTTTTGCCTATCAAGCATGAATCCTAAAATTCCTTGAATCCTAATCTGTAGAATTGTGACCATGAGCACTTAAGCTGATATTGTAAGTAAGCCAATTTTTTTGTATTTGACTATGCTTTTGTACACAAGCCGAGGGGACATTTATGTGTGTGTTAG
>NC_045755.1:6934058-6976180 GCF_008692095.1 Etheostoma spectabile | reverse complement strand
ACCTGCATTGCAGTATTTGAGGTCTTGTGGATCCATGTCTACTTGTGTCCTCACTTGCCCTGCAGAGAAAACACAAGACACAGAAAAATACTCAAAAGATAAATTAAAAGAGTGGAACGTTTCGCTCCCTTGTTTCGACCTGCACTGTGAAAAGTGATCAAGATCAGTGATTGATTAGGACGTGTGGCGCTCCGTTTTGTTGCGTGTTGTTCTCATACAGTGTGCCAGTAGAAGCTGAGCACAGGACATCCTGGAACATTTCTGCTGTTACATGTCAGTGCTGTTGGGCAGAGCTCCAGCTCAGATGTATTCATTCTTTTCAACCATAAGTTTGGTTTGTAATTACATCAAAAATCATTAGCATTTGTGAATCATTAATAATAGTTATGTTTTTTATACATACAAAAATATCAAAGAGACTTTATTTCCATGAAGTACAATCATGAGGTGAATTGAGGTAAAAGCTCATTCTATGCTTTCTTTCAATAAACAGGCACAATAAAGGAGATGCATGTGAAAGTAAACATCAAAGTTGGACTAACTGAGATACAGGTTGTGCAAACAGGCGCAGCCATCCAACACTAAAATGTGTCTATTCAGACTGTACAATAATAAACACTTTACTGATTTATTTTCTTTCCTTTAGGAAGGCAAAGCAAAAAGTCAGTTGCAGCCTCGGACACACAAGTCAAACAGTTAAAGAGGCTAAGAAGGTGGTTTCAGTTAGAATATTATAGAAACTTGTTTCATTCCTAAAAATCCCCTTTTACTGCAATTTGTACACAAAACCCTGAAAATGAGATAATCTACAATTAGGGTTTAGGTCATGCCGTTTCAACATTTCTAGCATTTGCCTTGGCCTGCATTTGATTCTTGGAACGAGTGTTATCCAACATGAAATGTGTCTGAGAACAAATTCTAACTCAGCAACCTTAACCAAATAAATCTATTTGACGTTGACATCCAAAATATGATTGCAGTTTGGGATATCAGTTGCATTGTGGCTGCCACAGGAAATCTACTTAAATATTTGAGCCCTTTATCTCTCACCCAGAAGGATTATCATTATGTTTAGCTTGTGTTCTTTCCTTATTATCACAGCTTTAAAGAATGCAAGGGATTCAGAATCTTTCACTGTGCCTCAACACTGGCCTTGATAAAGCCAGTGGTACAGTTTGTGTAGGTGTTTTATATTTTGTCACCTCCTAAGTACATAATGAGGGCAGTCTCTTTTTGCTGTGGGTATGTTAAAACTAAACCTGAAGAATCTGCACTGTTCCCCACAGAGCCCTGCTTCATTTGCTTTTCATCTCTCCTTTCCTATCCCCCCTCCCCATCTTCTCACAGGACTCATGAACTCTACATAAACCCGCCGATTCCCCCAGAACGCTGGTGTCTATCCAACATCAGTAAACTAGACATAAAACAAAAAAGTGAGAAAACGAAATAGACAATACGGTATAGAGAATGAAGAGCAAGGGGGAGGGAATGAGAGAGACAGAGCAGGAGGCCAGATTGCAGAGGGTTAAATCAATGCAGCGGCCTGGTCCCTTTTTTTCATCTCCCCTCTCTTTTTTTCATTTTTTTCTCTCTCTCTCAAATGATTCACAGTGGAAAGAAAAGGCCTTTTCCTTGTCCTCAGTTGAACTCCACATCAGCTTCCTGTTAGAAAAGCAAGAAGGAAACACCCAGAGCAACACGCGCGTGCGCACATATACACTCAAAAACACACAGAGGAAGGCCTTCACTAGTGGATTCTTCACAGCAAAAGAAATTAGGTCAAACACTTAAATGCCCTGCACTGAGATGCACAGAGATTTTAATTGTGAAGTGTTTGGTGGGGACAGCAAAGACATACCGGGGAAACAAACATGAATGCAAACAAACAAACGCTAGTTGCACTTGAAAATACATACAAGCTACACGTTATACTGTCATCTCATGGCTTGCAACGTTATTAATACCAAAACTAAAAGACAAAATAATCAATTACACGCCCACCGCTCCTACTGTTAATATAACATCCATCTGTACAACTTAGAAAATGACATGGTGGCTCGGATACACAATAATATAAATGATATGTATTAAATAAAAGTCTCAGAAAAACAACTTAAAGTCCCTTCACAGGCAGAAACTAACACACTATGTGCATACATTCTCAAAATGCAAGATGACCTGATGAGTAAAGTGACAGGAGTCTCTGTGAGCCTCTACAACAACGCTCGGGACAGGATGGGACAGCACAGCACGCCACATTGCAGCATCAGCCGTGCACAGTGAAAATCCCCGCCCCGCCGACTCCATGGCCGCCCACCCTCTGACCTGAAATGCCCTTAAAGAAACAACACACCATATCACCATCACATCCAATCAACTATTCATAGAAAAGCTGGATTGCGCTCAGCCCGATATTGCTGTTTAGGGTTTCAATCAATTGCGTGAGATGGAGAGTGGAATGGAGAATGAAGCTGTTTGGTAAGGAAATAAAAAAAATATTTGGGTGAATCCAAGCCTCCTCTCCTCTCCATACTGGCCACAGCTAAGTATGGCCAACAACCGAGCTCTGAGCTACAGGGTTAATCAGACGATAATCACGCCAATTTTCATTCTGTCGCCATGTGCTTGTTCTTGTCCCACTGACTCACAGTGGTGAAATGAGCCCCAGTGCATTGTCTGAGGGACACCTGTGTTTCTGCTCCATTTTCTTGAAGGCACAATGGCATTTCCCGGTTTATAACGGTGACTCGGCTTTATAAACATGCAAAATCAGAATATTAATATGTCTCATTAAAAAACTGTCTTTGTAACCAACGACTGCGGCCAAAAGGTCATTTGGACCCTGTTCACATTTTGGCTTCTGACAGCTCTGTTCCTCTTTCCAATGAAAGAGCCTTGGAGGGGGAGAGAATGTGGTATTAGCACAACACCATATTTCTGTCACAGAACTTTTCTCAGGAAACACTGCTGCGTTGCAATTTCGACTGACACTCCAGTATGAGTAGAATCTTAACCGGCAGGTCGGGCTAGCCTGCAGACACAGCTTTGAGAGCACACACACACACACACACACACACACACACACACACACACACACACACACTCCACACACACACACACAACACACACACACACACACACACACACACAACACACACACACACACACACACACACACACACACACCACACACACACACACACACACACACACACACACACACACACACACACACACACACACACACACACACACACACACATGGGCGGATGTGCACAATGCCAGAATGATCTGAAAGGGGAACAACCCCTAATAGTGTGGTTCGTGCCACATTTAAACTTTTGACTTGTGCTGAGCTAAAGGTGCTGTAGGTAAAAATGATCCTTGGCATTAACAATATCTGTGGCTGAATCTCATAAAAAAACATGGGGACATTTGGAATGGGCCGTAAAGCAGGACACGCACAATTTAAATCCTGCGTCTTCATGCAGTGTAAACAATAATGTAACACAAGGTACGCTAATTTTCTTTCTACTATATTAAATGCACTGTTCCATTTTGCTTTAGTTGTTCAGAGACAGAGGATTGCCCAGATTGATATTTTTTTTAAATGTGCTATTTTAACAATGAATAATCTATAGCCAAATGAAGAAAAGATTTAGGCCACACATCAAACTTTTATATGAACCTTAAAAACTACTTATTTGTTCTGTTCTCTAATACAGTACCTGATGAATGTGCAGCTCTTGTTATGACTGTTCAAGCACACACACACACACACACACACACACACACACACACACAACACACACACACACACACACACATTATAACGCCAAAAAAATATTATCATATAGGCTACATCCACGCTTTAATTCCTCTAAGCAATTTAAGTTTCTATCTTTAAAAAAACAAAACATTTTTATTATTTTAAAGACGCTCACTGTACACCTGAGAATTAGTCAGGAAACCCACACAGGATTTTAGCCATTAAAAATACATTCAGCTAATGCTGAGTTAGCTCTTCTCAGATTTCAATGAATTCATTTCATCAAAAACTTCTCTCAAGAAAACCACAGTGAAACATCCGGGGAAACCGCACAGCTCTACCATATGTTCTCATGTCTTACATACACTGATTATCTCAGGGTGAACAGCTCGGGAGACGCCGCTTTTCTAATTAAATGCACATTTTACTGAAATCCTGTAAATTGCTTGGAGAGCGGTGATGTTTTCCGCTGGATTGAAGTGATCTGCCCGGCAGCCTATCTATGCTTGCATCGGGGACAACAAAGGAAAAGATTATGCCTCTCTGCAAAGGGAAACTAGGGCACTAAGCGACCTCGTTCCTTGTATTTTGAGGGAGAATTTACAGTCTGGCGACCATGTCTCGTCGTCACGTAAAGACTGGGAGGTGTTTGAGACTTGTTCGCAAATTTACAGACAATTATGTTGAGCTATTAAACTGTTATTCCGAAAGCGGTTGTTTTTAGCACCCTGGAAACTTCCCCCCAAGGACTGTGGATCGGTTCAGTCATAACAGTGTCAATATCCACTGACCCAGTCTGGGGGAAATACATATAGTCTATATAGCTGTATGCTTACGCTCAAAAAGTCGATGTTCGTTGTAAATTTTACGCACTTTACGCAAATGCAAACCTCTTTAAAAATCGCCTTATTAATAGAAAATGGCAAATTCAAGTGTACGCACCCATGGTCTCGAGTTCAAGTTGGATGGTATATCTTCCTCCGGGGTGTCCAACTCCAAGTCAGCGGTCTTTATATCTTCTATACGGTGGCTCGATCGTCTCTGGGAACCAAAAAAAAACGGAAATAAAAAAAGCACAAAGCCATAGCATATTTGTAGGCTGAGAAGTAGAAAAAAAATCGTCATGTTGGATGTGCTAGGAGACAGTCTCCGTGAGCTGTTACCGGGGCACGAAAGAGTTGTTCCCCTCTCTCTCTCTCCGCAGCCGTCCAGCTCGGTTCAGTGGGGGCACAGGCTGCAGGCTGCAGGCTGCGTCGCGCGTCCTTCGCCGCCGATGAACCAGATGCGTCAAGTTCAGCTGAGGTGAAGCCTCGTTATACAACCGGACTGGGTGTGCAGCGACATGCACTATCGGGCTATTTAATGTCTTCAAAAGGGAGAAAAAAAAGAGAAGGCACACCACATTAAAATATCTACAAAAACTAGTCTGTTGAGATGATTATTAAGGATTGCCTCACTTCTCCCTCCTCCTACTGCCCCCTCCGCGGATCTAAAAAGCACTATTTGCTTTAGTGAATTTACCTGATGTCAGCCTTAAGTGTGATACATTTTCCTTCCCATACACTTTGCTGTGGGCTGAAAATATATCCGCGAAATTATAAATAGCACTTCATTATCACACGGGACTATAATGACTATACTATGATTATAAGTACAATTTCAAGACAAGGTCACTTTAAAGTCACAATTTGAGTGTCATACGCAAACTTCAACTCCATCTTGGATTGGTTTAGACACAAAATGCCGTTTTATCGTTCGTATAATCCCCCACCTGCATGTTTAATAGCAAGCTTGCCACATGCTTAAGCTAAACATCCTCATTCATATTAAAGTATTTCAAACAAGTAGTGTTAAAGAAAACTAACAAGTAAGCTAATAGGCTAGTTAATAGCATACCTTAAATGTGGCTGTATCACCCTCCAACTATATACACAAAGAGCACCGATAACAGAAATAAACATATTAAAACATGGCCAAATTGTTCATGCTACCTATAGTTTTAGCACTACAACTGGGTCTACTTGTTTTTCTTTTTATGCTAGCTAACAGTCATACATAATTTAAAGCTGCATTTCTCACACCTGTTTGCTTGCGTTAATTGGCTTGATTCGGTTTCGTCCCCTCTGTAAATTAATGAAGGTCTAGCTATCCAGTTAGACACCACAGGTGACTTGAAGACAAGCCCAGACTTGTTACCCGATTTGCCTCACAGACACTTTATTGATTAATCAGCTGTGGAGATGAGGCAAGACGGAGCTGTTAAAGGACCATTCTGTCATACATTTACTCTCAAACAGTTTAATATGATTCTTAATTTAAGTAGATGACCATACAACATGGACTTCAAATTGTCAATATTGTATTTCCTATTGAAAAAAATATCTGTAAGGAAGTGAGCATATCTATTAGTAGAACATATCAGATTATGCCCATTTTCCTTTTCTTTATGTGTTTGCTCTGTAAAACTGGTTATACTTTTGAAAACACATACAGTACACTGCAAATGCAGACACAGATATATTTTCAGTAGAATAAAGACATAACTGAAATAGTCACCTGCAGAGTCACACTATTAAAATACAGGGACAGAAATTAAAGTGCATGTTAATTAAAGTGCATCTGTTTTCAGATTTAGCCTTATACTGTGGGTAATACTCTTTAAATTAAAGGCCTGGATAAAAAATAACTTTTAATATGGACTCCCTGGAATTTTTAAGACCACACTCCTTCACTTTGATTTCAGTACCTATAAGTCAATTATTGAATTTACAAATTAAATAAAATGTCCTCATGGTGAATTTCAATTCAATCCATTGAAAAATCTGTTATTGTCCCTTAAAAGTCTACTGGTTTGAAGAAAGTGTTTTACAAAAAAATAAAACATTAAACATTATAACCTGGGAACAACACAGAAATGCTTTAGGCAAAATTAATAATGTACTTAAAAAGCCAAGGATTTTTTTGCACGAGTTAAATCACCACTCCCACTGTGAACCTGCACAACAGAGGTGAGTATATTGAGTGGTGGTAAATCTGTATTGACATGTGATATTACAGTTGCACTCAGTGACCGTGCTCTGTGTACAGTACACCTATATCCATCAGCACAGAAAGATATAGGATTAGGGGTGTGTGTGTGTGTGTGTGTGTGTGTGTGTGTGTGTGTGTGTGTGTGTGTGGTGGGTTGGGTTTAAAAGTAAAATAAAGCTGAACTGTTAACAAGTATTAAAAACTGGGTGGTCCACGGATCAGAAAGACTGCTTTATAAATGAATGCTGTGTGTGCACTTTAACATTGGCTAAATCATTGCTCATCCTTTTAGCCAATTCTAAACAAATGCTTCAAAAAGAGTGACATTATTATCAGTATGTAATTAATTAGAGTACTATTTGTCAAAGCATTTATATATATATATATAAAAAAGTACTTATGACATAAAATCCAATCAGATTTTTCTCTACAATAGTGACTTTACATGACTTTTTTAAAATTCAGGTTTTTTTTGTTTGTTTTTTTACAGCTCTCTGTATTTATTCCAATTAATATACAAGCCTGTTATTGGAGCTTCTAATGGTCCATATCTTATAATTATATTATTATGTAAGAATTTATCACATATTATGGAACATACAGAAGTATGCCGATATGACACTTGCAGTTTGGGCAAGCCTTAAAATGTATAGATTTGATCTATACATTTATTTTTGTTTGTTTTTGAATATATATTTTTATTAGGTAACAAAACATTGTTAATAAAGCTATTTGAATTTAACTGATTTTTTTCAACTGTGACTGTTTCATTTTGCATTGAAAATATAAAGAAGAGATAATAAGGAAGAAATAATTTTGCATAGTTCCGCTTACTCAAAATAATGTCCCCAGTGAGACGTCCCTGAGCAGCAGCTTTCAAACCTTACAATACGCAGAAAAATCAAAATGTTGCATATATTTATATATATCACTTTAAGTAATGGATATACTGTATTAAGCACTTATCATCCAAAACCTTACACCTAAATGGACTTTAGCACTCAATACTCATCAATCTTTCATTTTATACAATTTGTACATTCAATCACATCAATTAGGAAAAAAGTATTGACTCCACCATTTCCCATAATTTACACCAGAAACATGTGAGGAGGTGAGGAGAGGACAGGGGATCTTGTGGAGGTGGCAGGGCGCTCCATTTGGCACTGCTAATTTGCAATCAGACACTCTCTTTGAGCTCTTTCCCTACCATGTCTCCAGACAGTGTGGATGGCAGCTGAGACAAAGCTAGCATTCTCCGCCGACCAAGGCCCCTCTTAGTTTTATTTCAGGCCACTGCTCTCAGACACAGACCATTATGCATGGAGCACCCAAAGTAAGGCAGCTAGAGAGGAGAGAAGGAAGGAACAAGTTTGGAGCATGAAGCGGAGGAGAGAGCGAGGGGAGGTGTGGTGTGGTGTGGAAAAAAAGTAGGAGGAGGCTTTGTGAAGGGCCAAACTGCTGTATCTCCCCCACTGCACTCACTGCCTACCCTCCTTTAGCGGCTCCTTCCCCTCCTTGGATGGTACCCCGGCCTGTGTTTCCCCGCTAACATGCTGCAGTGCAGTGCCACGCCCCACCTAGCACCATGAAAAGACTCAAGACTTGATCGATCACACTGCTCAGACCCAGAAGGCTGATCGTGACCTTTTCCCCTTCACCATCTTAAGTTACGTTTTAGTCACTCTGTGCAAAATCTGGTTATAGATAAGTATTTCAAGTGTATGAAGTTCGATAAACTCTTGGCAGCTAAATTTGGATGCTCCACATACATCAAACAGAAAATATACTATAAGGTTTATCATAAGGGTGCAGTGATCCGATACACCGGATCTGTATCGTGCCTGATCCTTTGTGATGGGTGTGCACTCAATAGCTTTTATTCAAGTTTTGTTTAGTGTAGGTTGGCTGAGCATGCATGTTTTTACAGTAACACCCTGCTTAGGGAAATAATGAAAATAAGTAAATGATAGTATTTTTTTTCTGGGGCTTGCTTAGAAGAGCATGTGTCCTTAATGGTTCAGTGTAACTTAGCTTATTTCTTCTTTTAGAAATCAATTGTGGGAGCACACGTGCGTGTCTGAATGTGTCCGTGGACCTGGGTTATCACTTTATTATCAGCAGTCCTGTGGGTGTACAGTATGTTGTGGCTGGGTTGCCACAGGTAACAGGTCAATGATTACCCAGAGGGCCTGGGGTGTCCTCAAGCTCAGGTCAGAACTACTTCTCCGTGAGAGAAAAGGACAACAGTGGGCTGCAGCTGCCATCTGTAACTCTAGGCCTGCGCCGTTATCAGCGTCTTATCTGCTTGAAAAGCTGCATTGTGTTCACATTGTGTGAGTGGGCTGTGATATGAGCGGGGCCACGCTTCAGGAGTTTGTGCTGTATTTTATGAAGTGATGACATGATCCTTTTTTTTTTGCTAGTGGTCATTTTAAACAAGTAGGTGCTACATTTTTTATATTATTTACATGGTTATTTTGGGCTGCTTTAAATACAGATCTGCCACGTGTTTCAGCCATGATTAAATCAATGAATCAATGACTGGACTGTTGTCCTTCATTACACATCAATAATGTTTAAAAGCAGGCTCCAAAAAGTAAAGCTAACAGAAACACAGAGGGGGGAAAAAACTGCCTCAGTCCTCTTTGGTTTGGGCCGATTCCCACAGGTTGCCTCACTTATTAGCTGCTTTCCTGCGCTAGACCGAAGAGCACAATCCCTCTCAGTCTCACTCGAACACATAACAATGCCAGGAATGGCTGCATTTGTGCAGTACGACCATTAGGCAACATCCGTCTGCCTAATTCATTCAATTTCTCCCTCTGCCATGCCAGCACAATTGGCCCGAAAGGGTGCAGGTGGGGGAGCAGAAGAGGGGAAGCTTGTTGCTGAAATGCAAGCAAGCTAAAGTTGGTCACGGTTGTAAATGCTAGAGGGTTGGATGGGTTAAAGTACAGGACACTGGACAGACTGTTGGGAAAATGGTGTCCTTGCGGCGATCCCGGCAGGACTCAGCGGTCACCCTGACCCCCCCACTCTGAGCTCGACCCTGACTATATCTTTAGCAGTGCAGTACAAATTACTGGATCGTATGGCTCAACTTTCTCCCCTCTTGAATCCCATTCTCTTTCTCACTTTCTTTTTCTCTGGATGACCACAAACAGCCATTGTCACTACAGACCACGAGAACAATTGGGTTCTTATGCTGTGGCCGGTCAGGGGATGGGAGGGTAAACTTCAGCAATGACTGCACTAAGTAAATTATAGCTCCAATGGCTTGTGTGGTTTGGAGAGGCTGCACTTTGTGAGAGGTCCTGCACCTAAAACCACCAGTTCAACACATTTGTTGCCTCTGCTGTGCAAAATGACGACAGCACGGCAAAAGCAGACTTTCTTTTTTTTCCTCGATAGGTACGTTTCGCATTCATGCAAACACTTTTGACTCCCAGTGAAGGCTGTTACAAAGCAAAAGTAGCTTTTTGAAAAGCACTCACACTTTCTAAAGCAAACTGAGTCACATCTTAGGAAAACTAAATAATTGTGTGACTGCAGGGCAATGAAAGGAAAGGAGGGAGAGAGGGAGCACAGGACTGTGGCAATCCTAGTCCTGTGTTCCCTCTCTCCCTACCCTCTCTCAGATCGAGGCTCCGCCTGTCCACTGTCCTCCCGCGCTCTAATCGCTCCACCCTCCCGCCCTATCCCCTTTCTACATGACATCATCTGCACATCTGTCGTCCCAACAGGGTGCTAGTGACACAGACAGGCCTCAAAATCAGTAGAGCTCTCTCCCTCTGTCTTTGTCACCATTGCTTTTCTTCTGGCTCTCAGTTTCTTGCTCTTGATCCTTCTCTCCATGTCGCTCTGTCTCAGGGTGCTTTTCTTTTCTATTTATTCTTTCTTTCCCTGCAAACCTTTTTTCTAAATCTTTTCCCTGCTGCATTATGTCCTGTAATAATATGGTTGCATCTAACCTATCCTTCCTACATTGTGGCACGTACATTTGAGCAGGCAGGAAACAGCCATTAAACTAAATGATCCATGGGCCTGACCCCAGCCCTGACCCATGTGATTATGAGCAAACTCAATCAGCAAGGTCAGCACTAACATGATGTGAGTCTTACGAAAGTTTTTTTTTTCTTGACTTACTCTGATTTGAGCTATTAGAGCCTGCTAAAACTGGTTAAGAGGTTGTGGTTATATCAATTTGTGTGTGTGTGTGAGAGAGAGAGAGAGAAAGAGAGAGAGAGAGAGAGAGAGAGAGAGAGAGAGAGAGAGAGAGAGAGAGAGAGAGAGAGAGAGAGAGAGAGAGAGAGAGAGAGAGAGAGGGAGCGACTTTTGGTGGGTTTCGATAGTATAGGCTAACCCATTAAGGGCCAAGTATTTCCAAGGGAATAGAAACTTACAGAAGTGTAACACATGTTTGAATCCCTAAAGCCCCAGTGCAATAATTCTTCACATACGAATTACTAACAGATCAAGTTGTGCTGGATCAAACTAGCTGCAGCGGAGTAACAATCTTTAGCGATGTAAATGAAGAAAGACAATCAATTCAACAAGTTTCCTTTGGGAACAAATGGGTAAACTTAAATATTATCTATTTATTTAAAAGGGTTAAAAATAGGTTTCTAACACCTTTTTCTTATTATTTAAATAATGCATTATGAAAAAAGCAAATACAAATAAATAAATACTACCACTACTATGTAAATTTACCTAAATGAGTTAACCCGAAGCAGAAGGATGTGGAGTGGCTTCACTTTTGTTCAGGGGTCCTAATCTGACCCCAAAGAACTCCAGCACAGCATGCAGCAGATGGGATTTAAACCCAGTATTACACATGGGGATCATGGGCCTGATGACCACCACACACTTTAAATTATGCAAAATTTGAATTTATAATTGCATCCATGATTATGGATTATCACTTCAGTAATTCTTACTAATAGCAGGAATTATTATTTAGAAAACAGCACGTTGCAAAATGACAAATGTGGTACTATAGTGTGACAGGATCCAGTGCTCAGAAAGCACTGCTAATAATAATATGCGTTCTTCTTGTTGCCGTAGACAATGAAGCAGATCTGATGGCTGTGTGTGTGTGTGTGTGTGTGTGTGTGTGTGTGTGTGTGTGTGTGTATGTGTGTGTGTGTCTGTACCTACAGTAAAGACACAGTACCGTAAATGGAAATTCTGCTGATAGGGAAGCACACACTGCCCTTTTCACATGCAAGTGATTGGCGTTCACAAACCAATTCCTAGTTGCTGGTGAAATAAAGTGTATACATATCTTTTTAAGTACTCTAGTTTAAACCCAAGGATTACAGATTCGTGAAAAGCAATAGTGAACACAATCATCTTTAATTTTGGGTTGACTAAAAACGTAAAGATACTGAGAGAAATATATTTGTGTCCCGTGCTTACATGAAAAAACGTAATGGTTAAATTTAAAAAACCAGATGGTAGGAACCAAGATGGTGGAACCTCTGATGGATGGTGGGGACTACAGGCTGCTGGACAGTTTTGCCTCCACTACTTTAAAACATGGGAGTAAAGAGCCCCCTTGAGGATCTTAAAATCACTCACCTCACAACGGCAATGTCAAAGTCACCTCAGGATCATTTCAACAGAATCTGAAACAAGTAGAAATGAAAAGAAAGAAATCAGAAAGAGGAATTTTCTCTGGTTTAACACGTGTCTCACTGAATATGCGTTATTTATTTAATGAAATGTGATGATGAACTCTTTATTAGCATGTTGATGATGTGACACTAGTGTCTGTTGTGATAAAGTGTATACTAGCTGCTAATCTAATGTCAAACAAAGACAGAATGTTGGTGTAAAAAAGACATGCTTTACCCAAACCAGAGAAGTGAACCAATTCCTTCTCTGGTGCTTTGTCTCCCTCTGCAGTTACAACTAGGAGAAGACAGTTTAACAAAGAATGATAGAGCAAGGTGCAAAAGAATGACAGTGGAAAAATGAAAAAAGTGGATAAATAACTTTTTAACTTGTTATGAGCGTGTACTAAACAATCTATGTGTTTTGGTGCTTGGAATGCACATGGTTGGAATATGCTTTTCATGGGCAAGTTATGCATTCATGACTCCCTGTGGATAATCATGAACAATGCAAATAACACACAGATAAGCACACATTTTAACATGCGTGTCTGAATGCGCTGTGAATCTGTTTCCTGGGTTAATCATAATGAGGAAAGAAGGTCTTGAAATTTCTGGTGATGCTGTGTAGCCATTTCTCCCAACATCTGCAACATGTTTACAACTCCAAATGTGTATTTCTACACCAAAAACATAAATCCTGTTTACATGAAAGGAATAATTTCTCAAGAAGTTTATGTGCCTCGTGGCACTGTTAAAAATATGGCCCTCCCTTCATCTGCTCTCAGAAAAGGTTCAAGATGCTTCAAAGACAATAATTGCTCAAAGTGGAATTGTTGTTCCCCAACATGGGAACAATTTCCTGCTGTCAGCTTTGTCTGGTTCCATGAATGCTCAAAATTGTGTAAATTAGATTTGATTACAAAGTAGTTTCTTTTAGTTGTGTCATAAATACCCTCTTGCCTCTTCACCCCCAGGGTAGTTTTGTTTTTTTATCTGTCACACTCCGTAATCCTTTCACAGTGCAGGGGACGATATTCATTTCCCCCACCACACTCGCATTTCTTGTGCATTCCAGCATGCGTTTTACCCCATTACACAGAAAAGCACCATGTGTTTGTCTTGCCACATTACAGTCTAAACAATGCCTATGACATTGCGGTAAAGCTTGAAAGCCACTTGAGATGCATGTAGCTGTATGCCAAAATTGCGCATATGCACTTGTCTGACCTAAACAAATTAAACCCATCAGGGTGTCTTAGTAGATCAGAGACACATACAATATATATACGTAGGACAAAGGCCTCTGATGCGTGTCTTTTCCCATAGCTGGTGTTATTGTATATTTCCCAGTCTCAATACTGTCTGCGGCACTCAGCCCAGTCCCCATCACTTCCGATCTTTCCAAATAGGTCAAACGATTGAACAGGAGTAAATCTAAAAAGTGCATAAAAAGTGCATATGTTGGTATCTACGTTTTTGTGTGGATTAATATAAACTGGTTTACAGCACCGGGCTGGTGCAGGATTGACAGCAGTCCCCATGTTCATCGTCATAAAGGAACATGCCACCAATGTGTTTTTGAACAACAATGAAGCCCTATGGAGCTTTAAAAGTATGTTAAAGTTGCATAGGAAGTACATGAATTAATCATTAAGACACAGTGTTATCAGAATATTTTAAATACTTTGTACAATTGCATATGTCTGGGACCAAAGAGGTATTTATTGACTTCCACAGGAGGGGAGTTAATGTATTTGGAGAGACATATGTAAGACACATTGCGAAGCACGGATGAAGCAGCCAATCAGCTAATACGAGTGTGCTCTGCCTGAACTAACTCTATGTTCTATATAATTTATTTATAGTTTTGGTATCTGTGTTTTGACACAGACACTATCACATTACTTTGCTGTTATTCCCCCCCCCAACCCCAAATTCATGTACTGGGCTTGCCTGGAGTACCTTCCTTTTCACTTTCGACTACTGCGTGTGGACGGGATTATGTCTAACTCTGCCACCTATGAGCCCTGCTATTCTGCTGAAAAATGTCACTTATGATGAATAATCAGAGGATTAATACCATTTCCTTGACAACCACTCAGAGACCCAGCTAAGGATTCTGGGCTCAAGGACAAGACAGGCCCAAAAGCCCATGGAGTCCTACTGTAAGACACCATTATCAATCTGGACTTTTTTCGGCCTGCTTCCAGCTTGAGGCCCCGCTGCGTCACTGCTGCAGTTTCTCCCTGCCTGTCTCCAGCCCTGTCACTCATCCTCATAATGTGGATGATGCTATCTAAACCTTTTTACTGTCAAAACTCTGACAGCTGTCCCAATAGATAACAAAAACAAGTCTTGTTAGTTTTACAGCTACTTTTATCACTGATCTGACGTCTAGTTCAGCAGTGAGAAGAATTCCTGCGCGGACCCAAGTCTCCAAGTTCGCCTCATCTTCTGCGCAAAAATATGAAAAGAAACAGATATCACAGTACGAGTGCCAGGACAGTGAGTGCACGCTTCTTAAGTGCTATCTTGGCTCTGGAAATTGTGGTTTAGTAGTATTTGGACAAAAAGAGGGAGTGAGAAAGAGACAGAGAGTAAGAGACATCCAGAACACACACATAATGAGTTCTGCCTCTGCTGACCATGAGCCAGAGACATTATTGTTGAGTTGTCCACTGAAATAGCGGCAGATTGAGTTCCTGTGACAAAGTTTCAGCAGCCACGAGGGTCCAATTTATTGGCAAAAGTGTTTCTCATTCTTTACAGTACTGGGTATGTCTAACTGCAGCTATAGTTACACATAATCTAAGTGGGCATAAGGATAAGGCTAATCTTATAGCAGCTAAAGAATGAAAGGTATTTCATTCTTTTATATCATACCCCATATCACTGCAATTTCTCAAAATGCTTTGCTGGCAGTTTAAGGGAATTTAAATTAAAAGGTTACTTTCCACAAAACTGCCCTCAACCATATTCTAAGAGAAGGTCTCACTTTTGTTCATTTGATTGATATCTCATTTTGGAACAAATTGTATTAATATTATCTCCTCGCGGTCATTTGTTTAACTCAAGTGAAGCTCAGAATGTTACGATTTTTAGTCTCCAAAATGTCAACAGCGAGCCAATAAAGTATGTACTCTGTCCTCTGTCCACTCTGTGAAGTAGACCTATAAAACTCCTCGTCCTTGGAAGGGGCTGTGGAATTGAACAGGATGGTCCCTCCCATTGTACTTTAAAGTTCCACAACAAACAGGAACAGCTTTAAAAGAAAGGAACAGCATGAACTCCTTTCTGTGTCGTCTTTGCTGGCTTTTCCATCTGATTAGACCTGGACACTTCAAAGGCTATATGGGTTTAACAAGAAAAGTCATCATGTAGAAATGTGTGACTAACTTTTCCACAAGGGAAATTAGTCTTTTCAAATTTTCACAACAATTCTGCCTCGTTCATTAAAAAGTAGAACTTGTTAAAGTTCTACTGATACTGCTGTGCACACTAGCGTCAATGTTAAGGTTTTGGATGATGACAATTCCTTCATGCTGCCACACGAGGGCATATTGTTGGTGATACACCAGCAGAACATATGAGCTGGTAGACCACAAAGTCTCATCAAATGACTGTCTGAGGAATTTCAGCAAGCATTGAAAACTGAAAGCCAAGCAGTACAGCACTAAATCAGAATTTTGACAACTGAAAAGAGGAAGACATTTCTTAACAAAAGGATCACATTTGGGAAGTTGTAACAAATGACTTGTTAAAGCTTTTGCTTGGAAAACTGACTGAAATGATGAATCAATATTTTAAATAGGTGCTGAATCATTTTCTGTTGATCAACCAATGTATTAATCAACTGATCGCTTTAGCTCTAGTACTGCTCGGTACTAGGAAACTGCGTTTCTACACCCTCTTTGGCCAACTTTTAATTCCACTTTTGGTAACTTCATGGAAAAGTTAAATCATGATTTAATGTAACTTTAATACTAATAAAGGAGCTATATGAAATGATAAAACAAGTGATGTGTAGTTATTTGAGAAATTTTCATAGACACTGTGTTATTCAGGATGGAGATGTTAATTCATTATGGTTTACTACTAATACTACTGAGAAAAGTTTGCCTTTTTATCAATAGAAATGTAGTACACTTTACAATTTATTAAAGTTGAATTTTGGATGACATGGTGGCATAATAGGACCCAGAGGGTCACAGGTTTAATCCTACAGGTGGAACCGGCCTCCCCCTTAGTCAGGAGCAGGAAACAAAAGAGCAAATGCAAATATTGACGATACAGATATAACTTACAACTTTGGGCATCAACAAAAAATGGTTGAGAGAGAGAGGGAGAGAAGGTTGGGGGGTTAGGAGGTGTGTTGGGGGAGGGGATACGGTAGGATGCAGGGTGCGGACTCATCCCGGGGGCTGGTGCACCGGGAGAGGCCACTGTCTCCCACCCTTTCAATGCCACGACAGTCCCACTTTTGGAGACGTGAGCAGCGCGTATCTGACATCCGGAACCCCATCTGCCCCCACCCTTTCGCTCCTTTCCCCCTCATTCAGTCCTCTATCGGTCCAGGTGGCAGAGCGCACTTCGACCGTGGGATGCAGCCTCTCATCTCCAACACATGGACAGCGGAACTTGGAGCTGCCGCAGTGCGCCCCGGCTCCACTAGCTGAAGACGCCACTTCTCAACGGCGGAAGGAAGAGACGACGCTCCCGCGCTTAACGCTTTGGACTTCAGATAAAAGGATACACGTCTTCCCACTTCTTGTTTTTCTTATATTTTCTAACCGCAGGAGAGCATAAACAGTTGTGTTCAATGCGCAACCATGCTCATCATCTCGTCCCGCAGCGCGCTGCTGTCCGTCTACTACCCACAGATCTTCCTCATCCTCACCAGCGGTAGCTACCTGTAGGTTTCTTACCAATGCACCTGTTTAATTAAAACACAAATCGGTTCCTTACGCGCAAATTGGCCAATTACGCACGGATTGTCACGTGAGATCGCACCTTGAGAGCATTAGCTGGTTGTTGCAGGTGTTTTATTACGACGAAATTCACTTTAACATGCTAAATGAAGTAAATGCCAATGTTTTGTTATGGTGTTGCAGAGAGATTATATTAGAAATTGAATAAAATGTAACTTAGAATATCCGTTTAAACTAGCCTACATTTATAAAAAATAATTGGTAGGAAATGCGCAATTGGGTCGCTTGATCATGTTCATTCTATTTCACAATGAAATAACGGACTACCACGGATTTCACTCCATAAAATGAGCAGTTATGTCATTTTCATTCAAATATTTTCTTCATATTGAAGCCAATATTTAATCTACCTGCTTTTTTACAGCTGATGAGATAACCTGCTCTTATGGATTTGCACATTACACCAGAGCCACTTTGTCATAGGAGCACCTCGTCAGACATGAGCCATAATTGGAGTGTAACATATGGAAAAGAGACATATTGGACTACTTCATGCTCTGCCTACAGGCCCGGGCTGATGTAATGAGCTCTTTCTTATGGCATTAAAAGACCCAGGCCCTCACAGAGAGAATGATTGCTGCACCATACATGCCTCTCATTCATAACAAGGACGGTCCTGAAACCTAAAATAGCTGTGGTGGTTCCTGTTTTCTGTAACACAGAGACAAAGAGAGGCAGAATAAACTGGATGTGGACCCATTCCTATAATTAACTATCGTCCTCTGTCTATATCTTAATGAAGATCCATTAGATTACATAGGATCTGCTCATTTAGTCATGATTATTTTGTTTTATCTTTATGATTTATAGACTGGCAACTGTAACGAAAAGTCTAGCAGAACTTGCTTATTGGAAACAAATCTTATCACTTTTTGCCCAAATCATAGCCAGGTAATGCTAAACTGGGGCACAGGGTTCAATCCAAACTATATGTTACGTAAGTAGGACCGTTTTCGTTTCTCCATTTTTTAAAAATCTGTAGACACCTTTTCCTTGCAAAAACAATAGTTTGTCTTCAAAGTCCTTCTCATTAATCCCTGTTTCTCTCTGCCCAGGGCGCTGTCCTCTGTGGTAGCTCTAGGTGCAAACATCATCTGCAACAAGATACCGGGACTGGCCCCCCGTCAGAGAGCCCTCTGTCAGAGTCGCCCTGACGCCATCATTGTCATTGGCGAAGGCGCACAGCTGGGCATCAATGAGTGTCAGTACCAGTTCCGCTACGGCCGGTGGAACTGCTCAGCCCTGGGAGAGAGGACCGTCTTTGGACAAGAGCTGAGAGTAGGTCAGTCTGTTTAAAGCTCAGCTTCTTTAAGTTGTTTGAAATATTGTCATCACAATATAGCTCAGCAAAATAGGCTGAGTGAGGGGAAGAAAGTTACTTACAGGGGTCTAGAGATTTTTTTCTGGGGCAACACTTGGCATTTTTATGCCTTTTATTAGATTTCTTTTAACAATATATACAGTAGATGGCAGGAAATGAAGGGATAGAGATGGAAAATGACATGCAACAAATGTCCATGGCTTGACAACTTTCTGGGGACATTGCGGCTTGTGGTCGGCGCTTGAAACCCCATGGGCAAAACTAGTTTTTACCTATCAAAATTTTCACAACAGCAAGTTAGATTAAAGTTTAGACACGGCAAGTGGAAATCTTAACTTAGAGGTACAAATGTGGACTAATGTGTGATCAGGGCAGAACATTCCTCCTTTTGGTGGTCCTTTAATCTGTCCACAGGTGTGTCAACACAACAGGTATGTTTATTGGCCTAACCAAACCAAACTTTTGATCACTAAAGCTGAAAGAACTGAATGAGCACAGTTCAGCAATGTGGTTTGACATCCGCCTGTTTTCTCTTTCTTGTATTGTCCTCGAACTTCCTATTAAGTGTTGTCAGTGGAATGAGAAAAAGCTGCAGCACAGCTCAACTAAACGAAACAGACTTAAAGACTGTCGATGAGACTTTAATGGAAGCATTTATGTTTGGAATACCACCTGCAACAACCACAATTAATTCTCTGCTTCCTATAGACACTAAACACACAAAAAAACTCAAACCCCTTGCTAGTGTCCTCAACAGAGATTCACTCTGTAGCTCATGTGTGTGACGTCACTGTGCTTGCGACACATATTGTCACAGCAAAGCAGTCATAAATGGAGTGTGAAGACTTACTTATAAAGCACAGTCTAATGCTTATCTGGGTGTGCCATATTCTGAAAGCATTTGTATATCAAACCTAAATGGACACACAAAATAACACATCTCTCTGCTTTTAGTCAACATTCTTCCCAGTTTTATTTCTCACAGAAGCCTGTTTGCTCCTAATGTGAACCTCTTATATAAATTGCATTTCAGTCCGAAATGTTTTGTTGCGGTCTTGCTGTGGGTTTGGATTCATGTTTAATCTAGCAGCTCTGGGAGCAATCACTTTTTTCTACACGGGAGACAGGCAGACGAGACGTCTGGATCCCTTTATTTCTTTTGTCAGAGGAAATGTCTCTTTTCTTCTGTGGTGTGTAAACGAGCTCAGAAAACGCTTTGGACCCAGGTCCTCATGCCCTCTCCCTGCAAACACTTTTACCACATAAGTACTTTCTGGAAGACTAACTCTTATTACATCTGCACAAAAACTAATTAAACTGTTAATTATTGTAAAAACTTAAATACTGAGCATGCCAAATGTCCTTTTATCTCCATGGATTCTTAGTAAGATTGGTTTCCTTTGGCCATCTCTGGGTCCATTCTTGCTATTTTTAAAAATGGAAATGTAGCCAGAGCTCCTCCCCCCCGAATTGCTAATGTACCATCCACCACATCATTTGATTGACCTGCCGGGCGAACTCATTAAGCATTGAGAAAGACCAGAGAGATTCAGGCTAACCACTAATTGAAGTCAGCTCCAGCAGCTGGATGGCAACAATGGAGCCCTGCATGCACTGCCGTACAATCAAAACAAATCAAAGTGCGAGGAGATGGCTGTTTGGCTATTGCATGTGCCTGATGCTTTGAGAAATGCTCACCATACAATATATCTGAATGGGTCGCAGATTTAGCATGATGAGAGAAGACTTCAGAGTTTGTTATGAGTTATGGACCAGGGGAACCGCAGGCCCAATGGTTTCTGCGAGTGAGTTTGTCAGGTTGGAAGGGAGCCATTACAATCGCCTCTACCAGAGACGCCATGCATTAATACTAACAGAGGCCCAGCATTATCCTGATTGAAGAGGGAGGATATCCTATTACCAGTTGTAGTGCCAATAAATTAATTTCCCCCCTCTACACCATAAATATGTGTTTATTCTGAAGTCAAATGGTGACATACAAAAGCTTGGAAATGGGAATATCTCAATCACCACAGATTATTTCAACATGCAACACAGCAATATCATTTGCTATAATAATGCGGACCGCCAAACACAGACACAGAATGACACTTAAGCCGCGTGAGAAATTCCATTGATGAAAAACATTAAGACACAGCAACACTGAGTACCGATCCAGAAAAAAAGCACCTCTACTCAGCCAGTAGATGTCACTTGTGTTGTCTTCACTATACTGATAACTGTTCTATCAGGGATATAGTGACATGAAACAAAGCAGAATGAAAACATTATTTATATAGTATTTAAAATTAAGTAAGGTTGAAAAGAGACCAAATAAAGTACCGATACTTCACATTACACAGTAACATACACAAAACATGGCTCCTGTGACATCTTTTCAGCATTAATATACTGTACAAAGTGATTCATCTGTAAATCAGTGATGCCATCAAAAGTGGTGACTATCTGTCCTTAAAGGAGCAGTCCAGCAACTTAGTGTTGCACTTCAAGAGGAAGACTGATAGTGCAGACAGATGGAAGGGAGTGTACAGCTTGTGCTTGATTGACATCGCTCTATACCTCCTATTAGTTTTGCTACACGTTTGGGTGGGGGAAATTAAACCATTTTTTAAATAATTTTGTATTGGTTCATAAAGTTTGGTGACCTCATTTAGTTCCAGCGCATCTCTGCCCATGCCAGAATAAGTGTAAAAACCCATGGATGTTAGGGTCCTTTAAAGAAAAGAATGCAGAAAAAAAATGGATGCAGCAGAAGCGGAGTTGGTCTGAGGTTTAGTCTCTCCCCCCCCCCAACCCACCACCCACCCCCAGGCCTCCTAAATGCTTACTTCTTTTAAATCCCATTTTCCCAGTTTGTAATTCAGGCTTTTTGCTAAAAAAATCTTCTCAAACCCAAGTTGAAATAACCCTGATGACATAATCATCATCATCATCCGCCTCATATTTATTCAAATTCTGCTCTTTTCTCTTAAGGCAGCAAGGAGGCAGCATTCACTTATGCCATCACTGCAGCTGGAGTTGCCCACGCAGTGACCACAGCTTGTAGCCAAGGCAACCTCAGCCAGTGCGGCTGTGATCGAGAGAAACAGGGCTACCATGACGAAGAGGAGGGCTGGAAGTGGGGAGGCTGCTCAGCTGATGTTAAGTACGGTGTGGAGTTCTCGCGGCGCTTTGTAGACGCCCGTGAGATCAAGAAAAACGCCCGCCGGCTGATGAACCTGCACAATAATGAGGCAGGGCGAAAGGTAACCCATGTGAAAGGACAAAACAAACTGAATCCATCTAATCTATTTTTGGGGTTTAATGATGGAAACATCATACAAATCCATACTCCAGTTTGAATACGTGTAATAGTAGGAAGAGCAAAATGCCTAAATTGGCATAGATTGTCCATGATTATACACTACTTTAGTTTATTTGTTGTGTATTTGCATCAGTCACTATAACTGTATCAGCCCTGTACGAGTGCAGAAATTATTTAACAAAGCTCCTGTACGCTGGAGTAGGAGTGTGCATCTGCGACAGAGTGCTAAACTTGGAAGATGCCGCTGCCAAAATGGAAATGTGCAATAGCCCTCCAGTCCATTCACTGAATTACTAAACATTAGGTGAGGATAGAGGATATTACTGGAAGTCTCATTCTTTTTCTTTGTTAGTGGCAGCATAGACCATACTTCCGCACCACCGCACACTAAAAAAAACAAATACAAGAGCAAACTCTAGTTACTAGATGTTTAAATATTGGGATTAGTTGCGCAAAATCATTCTCTCTTAGAATGAAAATGTGGTAGGTAATCTTTTTCACATCAATACGTCAATTTTGTCATTTGAAAATATTTGTGTGGCATTATTATATAAATCTGGCTCAAGCCACAATGAAATTCTATATGTGTATGGTTGCACAATAGCTCTGGTCAGTTTTCTCGGGCTGTCTTGCCAACATGTGGTCTGAAGAAAGGTAAAGTTAATTAGAGACGAAAGTCTTGGGGTATGAGTTATTTTCCCCAGGTTTTGAGACATAAAGTTGGCAAACTGGTTAGAGTGCTGAAAGTGTCCGCAGAAAGCCCAGCTTACCAAAAGATACGGATTTAAAGGCTGTGCGATTGCTATTTACGGTTTTAATTTCAAGCAACGGACATGTTTAAAACCCTTTATGTATTAACACACACAATGTATTTTCAGCTCTTTAACTATCTCTTTTAATTCATACAGACCTAATTTCTACTCTCTATGTGATCAGATCCTAGAGGAGAGGATGAAGCTGGAGTGTAAGTGTCATGGTGTGTCTGGTTCCTGCACCACAAAGACCTGCTGGATCACCCTGCCAAAGTTCAGAGAGATTGGTTACCTGCTGAAGGAACGCTACAGTGGAGCAGTTCAAGTAGAGCCGGTCCGGGCCTCGCGCCTCCGCCAGCCCTCCTTCCTACGACTCAAAGAGGCTCGGGGCTACCAGAAGCCCACGGACACAGACCTGGTGTACCTGGAGCGTTCACCCAACTATTGTGAGGAGGATACAGCCACAGGAAGCACAGGAACACGGGGAAGACTGTGCAATGGCACTTCGACCCACACAGACAGTTGTAATTTGATGTGCTGCGGTCGGGGTTACAACACACACCACTACACACGCATCTGGCAGTGCAACTGTAAGTTCCACTGGTGCTGTTTTGTCAAGTGCAACACATGCAGTGAGAAATCAGAAGTTTTCACCTGCAAGTAGGGAATGGGGAAGTGGGGCACTGGAAGCTGGGAAGAGGCTGGGGAAAACAGACAATATGGTTAAAGGTAAAAAAAGGTTATGACAAAGTGGAATTTGAAGTGAAGGACTTTGAAGTATTTATTTAACAATTTGCACATTTTTACAAAGAAAGAAAAAACAGAAGTGAGGTTTGGAGAGTATTGGAAAAAAAGAGACAATTAAGAAAACTTTACATTTTTTGCACGCTGGTACAAAACTGTGACACGATGCAAACAAGTTGCAGGATTTGATGTTCTGAAGCAAGGCAATATTCGGAAGACAAGATCTTGCAACATATGTAAGATGTAGCTTACAGATGTCACGCACGAGAAGGAAAAACAACAAGGACTATTGTTGGATCTTGAGAAGACTTTTGTAACACGTTAACTGGAAATGCTACGACAGCAAAGCGCTTCAGACTGCCATGACAGAACAGGCTCCTGATGACGATTGAAAGATGGTAGTGGAATACTTTTAACTGTACGCTCACACTGTATTCTGTTTGAACACTGAAAATAAAACAAAATTATTTATGTTAAGACATTTTTTAAACCTGGTCTTATAGGATTGATAGAAAACTCAATTGCTCTTAAAGATTATTCCTCTCTTATGATCTTCAATTGCTTCTGATACATTTCAAGCTGAAGATAACAGATTTTGAGTCACATGGCCATTATCAATTGTCAGTGGCGTATTTTGCTGTAGATTAGTTTTTTTTCTTTTGCACTCACAGTCACATTTTTTTCCTCTTTTATGGGACATCAGTGAGTTGTGTGGTTGAGTGCTGTGCTGACATCTCTCTCATGGACAAATTCCCCTCCAAACACAGAGCTTTTGTTAGGCCAAGAGGCAAAGAGGCAGAAAATATTCCCAAAGTATTTTAAGCATCCAACTTGTCAGTTTGAACAGCACTTTCCATCCTGACCGTGTTCATAGTTTTTTTTAATCGGAGGGCTCCTGACTTCTGAGAAAAGCAAGTAAGCCTCTTTGGAACTCCACAGAGGTGCAATCAGGTTCAGATACACCCAACATTCCCATGAACGGCATAGATGTGGAATTCCACATTATGGCCTCTGCTTACACAAGGCCTTCCAGCGTGGTTTAGGCCTGCCTGGGTGGATGGCATGTTCCCTACCAACACAGAGGGGGGTATGAGAGGATCAAAAGCCTCAAAGCTATTTTTGGACAGCACCCTTAATGTATTTAGAAATGTTTATTTAGGCTTTATATGACTTACAAAACAATTTGAAGAGTATATTTTTATATGAGGAACGTGGCACTTTATGTCATTTATAGATGGGAAGTGTTTTCTAATGTCATTGTATTCAGATTTGAGAACTATAAATTATTTGGAATTTATGTTTTTAATCAATGCTAAATTGTAAATACTCCACGTGTATTATCAAAGTAGTCTAGATCATTCATCTCGATCACAATTCAACGTAGGTCATAAAAGCAAGAATGATTCATCAAGTGTTGGAAAGTTTTGTGTAAACTGCTGTTAAGTATTGGAGTAAATTCATGGAATTGCAAGTAGATAACACATTGAAAGAATCAGCAACCAACTAGTTTTGCAGTTTAACATCAAAGAGATTTCTGTGTTCCCAGTTGTCTACATGACCCTTTCTGTAACTAGGATCCACTCATTGATTCCTAAAAGCATAGTTGTAACTATAAATACCACAGAGTTGCCACGGAATAATAAGGTATGCATCACTTACAAACATGGACAGTTGTATTTTTTCTTTTTTTACCAATAAAATTTGAGCATCCTTTTATCGCCTCTTGAGTTTTATGTTACATCTGGCCTTTATTGGCCTTATTAAAATCATTACCAGGAAAAAAAGCGGTTAGTCACACACACACACACACTACTTTATTAAGCATTATATAAATATCATTTGACCATAGCACAAAACATATACTTAACAGCCTGACAATTGTTTTTAGCTGAAGGCAAATATCCAACCAGAAGGCACAAATACAATATAGTAGTGGCCTGTGGTATAAAACGCTGATATGGGAAACAACTTCTGACCTCGACTGATGTGGTACTAATGTGTTAGGAGGTGAACAGGCAGCAGCGGCCATGCCACCTTTTCAGCCCGGCTGACTCGCACAGCCTCTTTCCTGTGGGGCTGAAAAGCATTGCAGCCAGCCAGTCAAGCGCAAGTAACAGCTGTTTTGTTAGCTGTCTGAAATCCTGGGGACCGGAACTACATAAGCTCCCTTCACTATGCCAGCGGATTGAGGGGAGAGTCCAGCCAATTGTTTCAATACATTTTGTCATTAAAAATCAGAGGCAGAGCAAACAGGGTGGGGCAGGGTGTGAGCAGGCCAGTAAAGCGCTGCATTGTTGAGGTGTCAGGACTGTTCAGCTTATCTAGCAACAGGAGGAGCAGGGAGGGATGTCATTCTGCAAACTAATGCTTCTGGTCTGAGTCACTCACTCTTTGGACATACACTTTCAGTATGCTCTCATGCGCTGTCTACTGATCAAGAATCATCATATCACCCACCCACAAAAAAAGTTCTAAGAAAGTATATGTAGTCTGGTTAAAAAAACTCAAATGTAGCTTGCCCAGAGAGAAGAGAAGCAGCCTAAAACGTGTACTTAATGTGAGTTTAAAGACGGATAATGATCAATGATGCATGCCATAAGACCTCATCTCTTACGGCATGTATCTATAGTTCTATGCAATAAGATGTAAAAAAGATCATCAAGAATAAGATGAAATTTACTATATTGGGTATGGAAAAAAAATCTTGATATAAGCTACAAGAAGCAGATAGTGACAAGCTCATGCTGTATACGGTGCATTGTTTTTAAATAGCAAAACATGCATAGCGTCAGTTATTAGTTTTAGTATTGCATTTTGCAGTTACAGTGTCTTGCGAAAGTATTCGGCCCCCTTGAACTTTTCAACCTTTTGACACATTTCAGGCTTCAAACATAAAGATATAAAATTTGTATTTTTTGTGAAGAATTACCAACAAGTGGGACACAATTGTGAAGTGGAACAAAATCTATTGGATATTTTAAACTTTTTTAGCAATTAAAAACTGAAAAGTGGTGTGTGCGAAATTATTCGGCCCCTTTACTTTCAGTGCAGCAAACTCACTCCAGAAGTTCAGTGAGGATCTCTGAATGATCCAATGTTGTCCTAGATGACTGATGGTGATAAATAGAATCCACCTGTGTGTGATCAAGTCTCTGTATAAATGCACCTGCTCTGTGATAGTCTTAGGGTTCTGTTAAAAGCAGAGAGCATCAAGGAACACACCAGGCAGGTCCGTAATACTGTTGTGAAGAAGTTTAAAGCCAGATTTGGATACAAAAAGATTCCCAAGCTTTAAACATCCTGAGGAGCACTGTGCAAGCGATCACTTTGAAATGGAAGGAGTATCAGACCACTGCAAATCTACCAAGACCCGGCCGTCCCTGTAAACTTTAGCTCAGACCAGGAGAAGACTGATCAGAGATGCAGCAAGAAGCCCATGATCCCTCTGGATGAACTGCAGAGAACTACAGATGAGGACAACAATCAGTCGTACACGCACAAATCTGGCTTCATGGAAGAGTGGCAAGAAGAAAGCCATTTCTCAAAGAATCCCTAAAAAAGTCTGTCTAAAGTTGCCACAAGCCACCTGGGAGACACACCAAACATGTGGAGAAAGTGGGCTATGGTTCAGATGAAACCAAAATCTAACTTTTTGGCCACAATGCAAAATTATATGTTTGGTGTAAAAGCAACACAGCTCATCACCCTCAACACACCATCCCCAATGTCAAACATGGTGGTGGCAGCATCATGTGTTGGGCCTGCTTTTCTTCAGCAGGGACAGGGAAGAGGTTAAAATTGAGGGGAAGAGGATCAGCCAAATACAGGACCATTCTGGATGAAAACCTGTTGGAGTCTGCAAAAGACCTGAAACTGGGACGAGATTATCTTCCCACAGACAATGATCCCAAACATACAGCAAAATCTACAAAGGAATGGTTCACAAATAAACGTATCCAGTGTGTAGAATGGCCATTCAATCCAGACCTGAATCCAATCGAGAATCTGTGGAAGACTGAAAACTTCTGTTCACAAACGCTCTCCATCCAACCTCACTGAGCTCCAGCTGTTTTGCAAGGAAGAATGGTCAAGAATTTCAGTCTCTCGATGTGCAAAACTGATACATACCCCAAGCGACTTGCAGCTGTAATCGCAGCAAAAGGTGGCTCTACAAAGTATTAACGCAAGGGGGCTCAATAATTTTGCACGCACCACTTTTCCGTTTTTTATTTGCTAAAAAGGTTTAAAATATCTAACAGATTTCGTTCTACTTCACAATTGTGTCCCACTTGTTGGTGATTCAACAAAAATAAAATTGTTATATCTTTATGTTTGAAGCCTGAAATGTGTCAAAGGGTTGAAAAGTTCAAGGGGGCCGAATACTTTCGCAAGGCACTGTAGATGCCCTTAGATTATACTATTAATATCATGCCAGTTAAGAGAAATTGTTTTAAGCGTTTGAATGTCCCCCTGGCAACGATACCACCATTTAAGTAGGTAAGGCGGTGAGGGGGTTGATTACTTCATGTTTTACTAATTCTGTTTTTCGCATTTACTGCAGAAGTCACTATAGGCCTGGGATTAAGTCCCCAACCCCTGCTGGTAACATCAGTGTCTGCGAAAAGTGAAAAGCCCGGACACTGCGGTGGGCTTTGTCTTTGGATTAAACCACAAAGCATCAGCTTTGCCAAAAGGTGCCAGCATGCGCTCGCCTCTCCCAAACTATTCATTTCCTTGACACAGGTCAAGACAAAACAAGAGCTCCTGATGTCTTGACCTCTGCTTTTATACCAGGGGGACCCCATAGGCCTTTTGTGTATCAAACAATAATCATATGCCCCATCTGGGCATGAGTGCAAGCATTACTGAGGTAGAAAAGTAATTTAAACATACTTTTCCTATAGAAATATCTCAATTCAAAGCATTTTTCTTCTTAATCTAGCGGCTTTGTGGCTGCCAAGTTATTCTGGACAGATAACATGATTAGTAGTGGACAGGTAATTCACAGGTAGGTATTAAGTAACATTAATGAGGCTTGTGACACAACAAGAGCACATGTTCACATAAGTGTATATGTGTGCACATGTACTTTATTCCTTTCTAAACAAATACTTTGCATTAAAACCTGCTTGCGGGTTGGGGGCCTCCTCTTTCCAGGTGCTCCTCTAAGGTTTTCAAGAGTCTTTCTTCACAGTTTTGAGCAGCAAGCCTCCGTCTCGCTCCTCCACCAGGAAACCCAACTCCTTGAGTGCAGAATAGTCAGTGGTGCCACGACGTTCCAGGGCGCTGACCTGCTCCTGGTTCTGTGTGTTGTTTTCTAGGAGGTTTCTGATGGTAAAGATGGCCCACTGACTGATAACTACAGATATCCGGTTAAGGACCGCAACTTTGGAATTTTAATTCTACAGAAACACGACATGAGCATGTGCTGTAATTGTAAAATGAATTTACAAAATTGATTTCATTAAAAAACGTGGAGTAAAATGAATAATTAACATAAGGTAGTTATACTTTATTAAAAAAGGTAGAATGGTAAAGAGGCAACAATGGTACATGAAACACAAACCAAACATTTTTAATGTCAAACTTAAAAGTGCCTGGTCTTAAGTCAATGAGTACGCAGACAGCCCAACACGCAAACGGGTTTCACAGACAAGTTGTGTTTTGTGATTAAAAATAGTCGCAGCTCACCCCTCTCAAGTTTCCCACATAACCTATAAACATTTTCTTCATTGACAATATTTTTCCGAGCAGAAATGCTAACACCTACATGTAAATGGTAAACAGAGTAGATTGTATGCGTGTGTATGTGTATAAGCATGTATGGGATAGGGACAATGGGACAAAGGATGGGCTCAGACTATTGACCTGGTTAAAAGACAGTGGATGGAGATGAGAAAGGCTCAGGGGTTTGAGTTTAGTGACTAGCAGTGTACTCCAAGTAAAACAGAAATCGGCGTGTTCTTAAAGCCTGTCAAAGGGATGCCACAAAAAACACATTTGTACACTACTATACCTCTGCTTCAAGATAGACCTCAGTACCGTTATCGCTGTATTAGGTAGACCAGTACAATCTAATTCAACAGTCCTTCAATAGATCCCATCTTTGTGAAGCTTACACTGTTGTTTTTGTTGACAATGTGAACTAAACTATGTGGGTTGTTAGTGATGTTTTATATCAAATTAATACTTGTTTATATTATGCCTCCCCAATGTATGTAAACTGGTGCTGAAAAACAAACGTCAAAATGCAAATTAATACAAAAGCACCACTAATTACTATGTAACTGTCTTAAGTTTCTGATACATTGACAGACATGAACACTTCTCAATACAAAAGTAGCATTTATAAGCTGCGCAACAGACTTCACTCATGAAGGCAGATAATCAGTCGATACAGTTAACCAGCTGCAAGCAAAAGTCAATCGAGAGGTGGTGAACACAAAATATTCAACAGGTTTTTTGCGGCCAGCCTACACACAGTGCAGCATTCAACGCTTGATGAAACACTTACGTTTGGTTGAAAACCCACCAGCTTTCCTGTGCAAACATGCCAAACTCAATTCTAAAAGTGCGAGGATAAGATACGCAAGGCCTGAAGGATTTTTGGGCATAAATATGAACAATGATGTTAGATAAACTTGAAATATATGTACATAAACACAGATGGTTAAGTATGTCCAGACCATCAACTTACATTAAAGGATACATGGGTTGTTGCTGTCTATGCTGCAGTTATCCAAGATGAGGGGGATGCCTTCCAGTTCTCTTACCTGAGGAAACAAGGTCAGTAAAGTATAAAATAATGGACTGGTAAACATGTCTGTTTTCACTTTCCATGTTCACTGATTAATGCCAGTTCTGGAACAATGCTTTAGTTGATGACATCCTTAGCTCAATGAAACTAATTCCACAGTGTTCAATCATGTCTTTGTATATGCTACACCATGCATCAGCACATTATGTATTGATTGGCTTGATGAAACATCGATGGGACAATAGAAAACCAGAAAAACTAAGTTTTTACAGCCTCTCATATCTTATTCAAAGCAATAGTAGTATCAATGGCACCAAAAGGTTTTGCTTTTTGCCACACAACTCTGAAGTACGTGCTTTATATATTGTGAAAAACACACATATACTAGCACATAATGCCTATTGTCATTGGACAAAAAGAGAAGAGAAAGCTCTGATCAACAATATTTAAATCTTACATTGAGATGTTGCATTGAGTTGCAGGATTTGACCAAACAGTGCAGTCTAGCCAGTGAACAAATTCATTTGAAGGCAAGAAATGTATTCAACCTAAGTGTCCCTGTCCTTAGCAGAGCCTCACATCAATGCATAAGAGGCAGTGTGGTTGTGAGTTAGTCTAGGGCCGTCACAACAGAGGGATCTGCTCTGTATCATGTGTCTGATTCTATAGGCTTAATTGTCGTCTTTGCTTGCTTGCTGTTGCCTTTTTGCCGTTGTGGTTACCCTCCAAACATACTGGTGGGTGCTCCAGAATGAGAAGAAGTGCTGAGTTTCTGAAAATGGAAATGTCATTTAAATTGTCAAAGAAACAAAGTCGCTGACTAGTACAAGCTCCCAGGTCTGATTTTCCACTTTCAAAATGATTGTTTGAGGTTGATTATCCATAAAGACATAAATAACTAGCGACTGGACATTGACTTCAGTCCGGTATACGCAGTTCAGCTCTTTGCATGCATCTTAAATTACAACCTCTCCCAAAGGTGAACAGAATGACATTTGGTTTACTGGAAGCGATCTTAGTGAAAACAGATATGGGGTGATTTCAGACCACTGACAGACCACAGATCAGCATCCATAAACATTATAGAGAGGCCAACTGAGGGTGGCCATCCCACAAGCATTCCACAAATCGGTTTCTATTAAGTAGGACTGAGTCTATAACGTGCTGAAGATAGAGGAAAACTCCTCCCCACCCACTTTATGATCCTGCTGTGCTTTGTATTAATAGTGAGATGTGGACAGATACTGATGAGGGAACTGATAAAAATCACTAAAGAGGAAAGGAATGTTTCACATTTTAGTGCAAAACTAAGTTGTTGTGTTGAAAGAACACGTAGGCTTGCAGTCACAGAAACATACAGCCTCATGCTTCATTGGGCATTACACTTACATTACACTTGAGGGTGGCAGTAGCTCAGTCTGTAGGGAGTTGGCCAAGGTGCTCTTGAGCAAGGAACCAAACCCCCAACTGCTTGGGGCGCCTTTCCATGGGCAGCCACCTCACTCTGACATCTCCCCATTAGCGCATGTATAGGACCTGAGCATTTGTGTAATTCAGGCCTGTGTGTAATGTGTGTAATAACAACAGAGTGTAAATTGTAATATCCCCTTGCGGGACTAATCAAGTATTAATTATTATTATTACATTTGCAGACCTCAGTTTTCTCAGGAGATCATGTGGTTTGACCCAACAGCCCACTACTAGAACCTGCACTCCAAACATGCTAATTTGGTGTAGAGATCTGTCAAAGAAAGACCAAGGAGGCCTCCCAGACCTCTTCTTGACCTACATATGACCCTATTATGTAGACTGATCAAGGGTGCTTACCAAAAGCCCTCAGATCCCAGAGAAAACAAAATCTAATGAATAAGCATAACAACCAACAATAATCTAGCAGTAAGTATTCTATGCAGTTTCTCTTTCTTAAAATCTCCAGACATCAGCTTCTTGAGGACCATCATTTGTAAAAGCTGATTTTAATCACATTTAATGTTTGTATACCAAAGATCTACCATAGGAAATAAGGAGTTTTATTTTAGAACTGAAACACTTTTCTCACTTGGTCCAGACCAAACTACAGGTGTAAAGGACACGTTTCTCTTCTTTCATCCATCCAGCCATTCCTAACCTTGTTCTGGTTGTTTGTATTGCTGTAACAGAGGTTTCCTATCAGCCGGATGAGGTGGGCCTTGAAACTGATGACAGGAGAATGGGAGGAAGGGTCTCCATCTCCACTGAAGGAGAAGTTCTGAGCAGCACTGAAAATATTCTTACTGGCCTTCCCTATGGCATGTACCTGCCCCAGGAGCTCTGCAGAGAAAATGTAAGGAGTGAAACGCAAAAGATCACACAGAGTAGCAAGATGTAGAAAAAGACAAAAAACACCCCAATCTTATTTTTAATCCATAATAATTGATCTTATTATTCAAATTATGGATTTTAAAATATGGATTTTAATTTCTTGATAAATGTATGTGTTATTAGTGTTTCAGGACCCCATAAAGTGATTTTTGTCCAACTTATGTGTATCTGAACATTGCTGTGTTTATTGCTTGTCAACATAAGGCATGGTGGTGTGCAGGAAGCTGCAGGAAAATCTGTTTTCTGTGGATGATTTGATGCAGATCTAGATCTTTCACCATTTCAAGTAGTGTTATAGTGTACAGATAACATACTGTATTTACCATAAAACGGCCAAATTGGACCCACAAACTCCAGTTGTGGAGCCGGTCAGAGACATTGTGTAAGTCAATGTTTTCATTTACCAACAGTGGTTACTAGAAGGTTAGGATGGTCCTGGAGAAACATGAACTGCCTGTGGTCTGAGGTCATCTCACACAGCACATCCAGCAGACTAATCACGGTCAGTGCCTCCTGCAGGACCTACAGGGGATTGCAACCAAGATGTTGGTAATGTGGGGAAAGGATGTCAGATCTGAGATGTTAGGGAGGGGACTAATTGAAAACTGGGGGGAAATAACATAATACCAATACTTCTGTGTTCACATACATCGGGCAGGTTTACTGTGTATCTGTACCTCATCATTGGAAGCTGAGCCAGTTGCAAGTGTCAGCACAGCGCCACAACATTTCTGGAAGGAACTGGCCAGGAAGCAAGCCACACTCGGAGGGATGCCACAAGAATCGTCCTCTTGTAGCTGGGCAAAGAGCAGCTCTAATAGAGTAACTCTGACACACACACCCACACACCCTTTGGTTAACTGCAGTATCAGAAATTTTTTGTATTAGAGGTTTAGAAAATCAACTTCTGTGTAATGTAAGAGGGTATTATAAGTCTAGGGACATTTATTGTCACTACTAATGTAAAGTACCTTTCATGGTGAGACATCCCAGAGTACATGCTCTCTACCAGAGCTGGAGACGTGAGGAAATACTGGGTGGCAATGAGAACCCTGTAAATGAAGGAATATATATATAAAAAAAAAGTGTATTAGTTAATTTCTTTGACATGATACAAACACTCTGAACTCTTTAGACATATTAACTTACAACTGCTTCACACACACCAATCCAGACACACACTCTTACGTCCAGTCCAGGTCAGGCTGGGTCCTACAGAGCTCCATCACCCTGAGTGCCAGCTGGATGTTCTGAGGATCAGATAGTTCTTCCACCTTGGCTTCATCAAGACATGTGTGGAGTACCATAGAGGCATAGTTTACCACCTTCTCATCCTCAACACTGAGCAGCTGCCTGTTCACACGTTCGGGTTGATTCAATGTTAGGACATATGCTTGCATACAAATGTCTACAATAAAGCTTTCATAAATAGAAATACTGATACAGAATGTTTATGAGTGTATAAAGCAAAAGGCTTGATGAGGTCTCAAATCAACTCGGTTTTTAGTGTGGAAGAGACAGACAGATGTGGATAATATTTATGAAGTCTAGGGCTAGTTTGTGAACCTTAGCTCGAAGAGCCACCAGAATACCCCTACAAAACACTTATTGGGAACGTTAAAACGTATGAACAATAATAAATTAATGAATACAAAGTGAATTATAACAATTTATGTAACAGTGTTGCTCACTGAGTTAAAATACATTACTGCAACTGTGGCATTCAAAACTTACAGGAAAAGATTTGGGAAGCTCAGCTGCCAAATGTCATCTTTACACATTTGGTTTCCAACCGATAAGTTACCAAGAAACTGGATCCCACAACGAAGAGCTGGGCCATAGAGGAAGATTTAAAAAAATTAAAAAGTCCATTATCAAAAAAATCTAACCAAGTATCTTATTACAATCACCTATTTTTAGACTTACGTTCAAGTATGCCATCTCTGCTCTCCAGATGTGCGGTCTGGAAGAAGCTTAGGAGTTTAATGGATACATCAATGAAACCAAGCTCCCTGGAGGAAAAAAACAAATGATTTATTTTATGTACCTACTGTACATTTAGTTGCACACTAATTTACTTGCTAAGACGGTGGACACAATAACATGAACACTTACTGTATAATGCAATCGAATACATTAACAATGTAATAACAATTTAGCAAAGTAATTATTGTTGATACGGTGTCAAAAAATTGCTTATGCTTAACTTTACGGTAATGTTTGAGACCATACAGTTTGTAATCTTCCTATATCCGTTTTATATACTCCCATCTACTAATCCTATTACCTGAGCAGACTCTGGTTGCGAGTGCTCTGGACACAGGAGTTCCTCTGAGCCCTAAAGCACTCAGCGGTCAACTGCAGCTGCAGGGCGACAGACTGCAGGTCCTGATCATCACAGCTGGCAGCATGAAGCTCATCACACAATCGGGACAATAATTTAAGAAGACTGGAGAACGCCTCCTCCTCCACAGCATCCCTGGGAGCAGGAAGTTGACAAAAGTAAAGACAGTTCATTTATTGCAGTGGTAACGTTACCCAAAGCTGGGGGCAACCAGAGTAAAAATGTGGAGTGAAACTTAAGATAAATAGCCCTGTTTCTCTGCAGACATGTTAATTGGCCAAACTCAAGTTGCATTGGATTTTAACAGGAGAGAAACACTATACGACTGTAGGCGCTATCATTAGTAATTAGTTACACCTGTGCTTTTCCTGCTATGACAATTCAAAATGACTGACTCCAGAGACCTAGCTAGCTAGCACGGTCGTTTTTGTAAAGAATAGTTCGGTGTCTTAATGAACTTCACCTTACTATTTATTAACACAGAAAAGACAACAAACCGGCCGAGTCCACAACATTTACCTTACACCTGTGTTAGGACGTTATATTTGACAGTAACATTAGCAGACACTTCAAGCTAGCTAGCTTAGCAGTTAACGTTTAAGCTAACATGGGTTTCCTCTCAAAGGGACCGTAAAAGACGTTGTCCGCACCTGCATTCCTTGTCCCGTAACGCAGCCGTGAATGTTTTTAAGACCTGTAAGTGTTGAAGGCAGTGTTCTTCATTCAAAATACGAGCGATAGCCGGCGAGATGTCAAGGGTGCTGTCGGTATTTGCCATGTTCTCCTGGTAAATACTAAATCGGATCTACTAGACGTTGTTAGGATTAGGTGGGGATTGGTCAAGTTTAGCCAATCAGAGGCAGAATAAGGTGAGCCACGAGGTAAATCTTCTGACGTCGAAACGTCTAGTGGATCCGATCAGGCATCTCTCAGTGCATTCGGTCATGAGGGCGGGACTTCCGGATAAAATCCAACACGCTATTGGTTTAATCCAGGTAAAAGGTGGAGTTAGAGCATGTGCTGCTGTTTTGACACAGTTGTCAAGTTACTCTCGGTGGTACAAAAATACTGAAAGATAACTAATTAAGAGAGTACTCTGAAAATATTATTCAAATATTGGTCAATGTTGGATTAATTTGAGAGCAACTGTGGTGATAATTCACGGAACTGTGTAACAAATAAACTAACTACTAGTTTTTTGGTTTCTTTTAACTCTTTCGGTCATAAAGTTTTATGCAACTTATTTCAAAGATCTTGACTTTGTAATAGGCTAAGCATGTTTTACAGTGTTATATAAATCACCTTAACTTCACCACCCTAGGTCTTAGATAAGGTGTTTGGGAGTGTTTTTGGGCAGGATGGCAGCTGTATTTATTATTTTATTAGGGTGCAGTGTAGTTATACTTAGATATACCCAAATTATAACATCCAATAATTCTTGAGATAGAAGTTCTGTACAGTGCAGCTGCACTCACATCTGAAATCCATTCACCTAAACCAACCTTTAAAGTCAGAAGAATAATTCATTGAGCCTAAACAATTTGTGGGACAACAAGCCATAGGACAAACATTTGGAATTTCTTTGCAGTGGCAAATTTTAGATTACAGGATTTTCCTCAGTATGGTTGCTTCCTGTGTTTTCACTGGCCAAGCACAGCCCAGCAGTGGTGAAAAGGCAGATCAATGTAGAAGAGAGTTGATTATGGATGGTAAGAAGTATCCACCTCAAGCAATTTGTCAGCTTTAAGATGAGGTATTGAAAGATCAAAACATTCCCAGGAAAGGATTCCCATTAGTTAGTAGAATATCTGGAAGTGGTATGTTGTGATAGAGAATCTGAAGAGTTGAGTTACAGGAAAAACAGGACATCCTATCAGATTTGAGTTATTCTGAAACCACAGTTATGCTAAGTATAGGTTGATTTTGTCTGCTGTGGTAGAGGATCGAGCTCTTTTTAGTAGAAAACATGAACATAATTAACCGCACAGTCTTTATCATTCACAGATGGTTGTTACAGTCTTATGGTACAAAACACAATCAATATTGAAAGCAAGTGAGTAGATTAAGCTTTTATTATCAAATGAAGCATGTCATGTATGGTCCGTCAAAACAGATGAAATGGAGCAAGTATTAGTTCCACAGGTCAATGAACATTATTATTATTATTATAGTGGCACTCATAACAACAAAGTCTGAATTCAAGTTAAACACGGTAGACAGATCAAGGAGATAAGGGCACCCTGTTTATCTGTTACATTATTTTATTTTTTATTTTTTTCAAATGTATTTTCAACACATCTGGGGTAGAGGTATCAAGTGAAAAATTAGTATTTTTATAAGTGAAAAATAACTTTTTAGCCATGTTAGCGGCGTGGCTCTATAAAGTGTTACGATGTTGGTTGGTTGGTCAGTCCATCACCACTTAAATATTATTACTATTACTATCAGATAGATTGGCAACAATTTGGTACAGACATTCATGACTGACACATGGTGTATCCTAAAAGTTTTGGCAATCTCCTGACCATTCAATGCCACCACCAGGTCAACTTTTCACCTTTTCCAGTACGTTGGTTTATGATTAACCACTAATGACAATCCCATTATCCCCAGCTTGTTTTTAGTGCAAATTAGTTGGCATGCTAACTGACTAAAATGAGGAAATATACAATATATATTAGTGTTGAAAATACACAAAGACCTATTGTAAACTAATTACCTGAATGTTTTCAGTACATCTAAAACATATGCAAATTAAATTATCTCATCTTGCATGCAACAGCATTAACATCTTGGGTGTTTTTGAATGTTGAGCAAGAGAAGTGTGGCACCTACAGATACTAAAAACATTTCCACGTTATGGGTTGTATTGCTGATTGTTCACTCCTTAGCTCAGCTCAGAACCAAAACTCCGAGATGAAGACACGAATGACGACAACGTTGCTATGGGAAACGTCCCCTGACATGACATAGTTCATAGCTACCTTTAACTCAAACTCCATGGGGCCAATGATAGGTTTCACCTGCCGAACCACACCTTAGGGATGACACAGATTGGGATTAGTGACTGAGATTCAATTTCAAATCAATGTAATATCTGTATAATGCTTATTAAAGGACTTCCTAAATGATTCCCTGCCTGGTTCCCAGTTATGCTCTCTCCGCTTACCCACAATCATGCCCTGTTGGGAGCGCTTCTCCACGTCAAACGAGAACTGTTCATCTGCAGCCAGGATGTCAAAGAAAACACTGGTGGCCTCGGGGGGAGGAGCAGGGTTAGCCGCCGTAACTGTCTGCAGGAAAATTATTTCTGTTGGGAGAATTGGTATAAAGTTTGTTTTCGTTTGATAGAAGCAAACCACAAAGTGCATTTGGTTCTTCAAATTAGATATTTATGATATGATTAAACAATTGTTTGGTGGGTTAAAACAAGTAATTGGATTGTGTTGTGGCAGGTTGGTGGGTGGAAAGTTGTATTTCAATGAGGCTGTGAATGATTTTAGAATTTGCTATCATAAGCTACCGAGGTAACATGTTTGTTCAGAATAACCGGGGGTTTATGAAAATAAATATCTTATAAAAAAAAAATTGTATTCAAGATTTATAATGGATTATCTTATTATGTGGAATTTAGGTTCACCTGGAAAACGTGACAAAAAAATGCAATTTAATAGTATTGTGGAATTGTCAAATGAGGTAAGTCATTATAAAAACAGAAATCCAAATAACCTGTGGAATCTGTGAGGTTTTTGGTTTAGCAATAACAACTATAGCCTTTTAACCAATAATTAAAACAGGCAAAGATGAAATATGATAAACATTTGCCCAAGGTAACTATTACTAGTTATTATAACCAATAAAAGCTCTTACCCATTAAGGACTATGGGAATCAACCAAACATCACACCTGCATTATAGAAACTCAAGCACCTTGTCTTACCTTCTGGTTTACTGAAGTCTCTGAAGGTTGGCAGAGAGACGGAGGTGTAGGTGATGAGGTGCAAGGTGGCGCGATTGCAGTTGATGTCATGAGCTTGGCAGACCTTACTACAACGCAGATTGACTGAAGCATCTCGTTTGGATCTGGAAAAGACAAACAATGGTGATTGCAAGGAGACAAGAAGAAAGGATTGAGGGAAAGGGGAGATTTAGAGGAATACACACAATATGAAGGAGAAGTAGGAATTTCCTACAATTTCAATCTATACAGCACATGCAACATCAGTTCTGAAAAAAGGCTTTGACCAAACCTCCACAGTTGGGTTGAACAAAAAGAACCTGGCAACGTAGCCCCATAGACCTCCATGGTTAACCAAGGAACGTGTGCCTTAAAAATAGGCCAAGCCCTGATTTCACAACCTAAATCATGCTTGTGGGGTTCCCCAATGCGAAGGCAGTAGCGCTTTCAAGCATGACCTTAAAAACTGCAAAGGGAGCAAAGCCGTGTAATTAGCAGCAAGCAGGTAAGTCCAAATTGTCCGCTAAGCATGAGGCCAAAGCCACAGAAATGATTGAGTGGTATTCTACACCAGGGAAATGCCATGAAAGGAAAACAGGATGGTAAAATGCAGGCATAAGAATGAATGTAATTTGATGCGATCAATGGCATCATATTCATGTGGTAGGAGAAAGCAGAAAGATCACAATTTGGACAGAATCAGCATAAAAGCATTTCCAACCGAGTATGTGATGTCATTCCAAAATAAGACTCTGGAAAATACAGATACTATTATTATTACATACAGCATTTCACTATTTTTATCTGAAATAATTAACTTTGCATTTTGGAAAGTAGGAATTGACAGGATCCAAAGATTTAAGAGAATACTTGCCTCATGTATATCATGTATTTGCATTTTTTTTCAATCTTGATGCATACTCAATATGCATTGAACCCCAAAAACCAGCAGCATGAAAGTGGAACAGTGGAAAAGTTGTCTAGCTGCATTTATCTAGCTGACCAACAGAGCTACTGGTCTTTTGGTATCATTTACAGCAAATCAACTGATAACCACCCAATACCAACACTAAAAGCCCCATCCATCATATGAGCTGCAATGCTGCTCCACCACTAATTGAACCCCCATGCTGGCTGAGCCCCAGATATTTTTCTTGCTATCCGCTAAGGCGAGGACTGTTTGATCCTAGGGTGAGACCGCTTGGAAAAGATCATAGGAAAAATGGCTTTCAACATTAGAAATGACCACAGCGGAGGCAGTACGAGAGTAGTGGCAGAAACCATTGCCGGTGTGTGTTTGTGCTTGAATATTAAAGACTGAAAAGCCATTTTTATCTGTCACTTTTTAATTAAAGTACACATAACGATAAGCTGCCACACAGACATGAGGTAGAGTGGGCTGGAATCAATGCAAATAATTATGCATTAACCATCCTGTCAAAGTGTTGTAGAGCTCCTCCACAGCTAAAGAGCCCCATCTAGTGGTACATTGCCTTAATATTTTATATATTTTATATATATATACAGTATATATATATATATATATATATACCTACCGTCAAAAGTTTTGGGGTCACTTAGAATTTCCATTGCACTCCATTAGAGACGAATACCAGCTGAGGTCAGTTGCATTGTTTTTTTTCCACCGGTCAGCAGTTTTCAATTACATTATGTGCTTACATAATTGCAAAAGGATTCTCCAGTGTTTTCTCAGTTAGTTTTTTAAATGTAACAGAGTAGTAACAGAATGTGCCTCTGGAACATTGGATCAATGGTTGCTGATAATGGGCAATGTAGATATTGCATTAAGATCACCCACCCACTCAGATCAGCTGGTATTTGTCTATAATGGAGTGGCATGGAATTTGTAAGTGGCCCCAAACTTTTGACCGGTAGTGTATATATATAAAATATATTATATTATATATATTTTATTCACTGCTACATTATATGTCAGAAAGCATAACAAGCTGAAAAACAATGTATTGCTTAAAGAAATGCATCCCCAAGACGTATTACATATACAAATACAACTCACTTCACAACGGTAACTTTTTGCCTTGATAACCAATCATTTACTGTAAAATTAATTATTTTACTCCATTATAGAGGAATAGTTGGGTTGTTGTTGTTTTTTTGGGGGGGACGCTCATCAAGCTTCATGTCTGTATGTTAAATAAGAGACTAGAGCAGCCAGTTAGCTTTGCTTAGCATACCTACTGAAAAAAACAAGATCAGGTCTGTCCAAAGGTAATATCTGCCTACCAGCACTCCTAAAAGGTGTCGATCTCCTTTGTTGGGGTTATATGTAGGACTATATCTTGGGCGCTGGACTAGCGCCAGGCTAGCTTTGTGCTTAATCTCGCTTTGCCAGACCATCCTCCAAGGCGCTGCGGATGAGGGTCTGGCTAGTCCACAAAGCATTCCAGGATGGGAAAAAAGCATGCTCTGGTTTATTGGCAAATCATCCTGGGCGGCGCTTAGCACCGGACAGAGCCACAGTGCTGTTGCAAAAAGTCTAGCTAGCTGTCTGAAATGTACCCTGCAGAGATTTGAGGAGCAGTTAACCATAGTCCTCATAAATCCACCAGAGTTTTAAATTCCAACACAAAGAAAGCGGAAGGAAACGGACATCGGTAAAAAGACATGCATCTGGCGGAAAATCCTGCGGCATCCTGGAAGTGGAACGTGGTGGATATAGACTACTTTGTGCATAACTAAGCTAGCCGGCTGCTGATTGTTGAAGCTTAATTTTCTGCATATGAACATGAGAGTGCTATTTTTTCAGATGGATGCTGAAAAGAAAAGAAGGCACTTCATATAGCTATACCAATAAATTGATTTTTGTTGTTGAATAAACACTCAAATTCCACATAACAAACGGCTGTAGTATCATTCTAGCTATGGGTGCATTATTGTGAGTTTCAACTCAACAAGAATTATATATATGGCCCTTATTACACAGAGTTTACTAAAAAGAGAGTTTTTGAACAACTCACTTTAGCTGTTGGTTTTTCCAGTTGCTGCCATCTTGCCAGTCAAAAAGAGGTGCTCAATGCTCGAGTTCATGTTCATGTGCTGATACTTTGGGCAAAGTTTCAGTGTTTTCAGTGTTTGTAGTGTTTTAAAAATAGTGATTTTGATGCTATC
>NC_045755.1:6926874-6934048 GCF_008692095.1 Etheostoma spectabile | reverse complement strand
CCCTAGCTCTCCCATTCAAAAGGCCATTTGACCCAAAACGAAAATATAGTAAATCTTAAAAGTGGCGCTTCCGTCCTAATTATGCTTTTAAATGAACGTTTGACTTGAGTACATTCACAAAAAGACCCTAGGCTGCATTTTGGCAAGAGTTACGCTGTAACTGTACTGAGGAGTAGATGGAAGCCTGGAACTGTAACTCCTAAATAAAGAAAAAGATAAATGAAAATGAAAACCACCAATGTATTACAGCAGCGGCGAGGACGAAATAGGGATAGACTTAAAGTGCCCATATTATGAATAAAATCACTTTTTCTGAGATTTGGTGAGATATTTTGTGTCTCTTGTGCTTCCACACGCATACAAACTTGGGGAAAAAAACTATTCATGCTGTTTTGAGGGAGAGACGGGTTTCTGAATGTCCTCTGCCTTCAGTCTCTGGGTGAACTGTTCAAAATCTGCACGGCTTTTTTACATCACTAGCCGAGACGAGGTGGCTAACCGTAGCATGGCAAAACACTGCTACAACACACACTAGTTCACCATAATCTACAAAAGTCTCTGTCCCTGTTCTGCAGGTATTCCACAAGTGCCCCTCGTTTAGAAGAAGTCTCCCAGCTAATCCTGCCCTGTGCTGACAAAAGTTGGAGAAAGAGTTATCTAGCTGATGGGATCTTACCTAGCTACTGCACATTTGCAACTCCCAACAAAGATAGTAAAGAAGTGAAATGTCTCACTCCTTAGCTAAAACAGAGACCCAAACAAACAGGGTGAAAACAGGATCTGCAGCAATGTTCAGTACAATAAAAAATATGGTGTTTTTTGAAAATGAAACCATGTAAACCTATTCTGGTCCAACCTCAAAATAGAATTATGAACCTGAAAATGAGCATAATGTGGGCACTTTAAAACACTCTAAATGAAGTTCACAGCCTTCTAATATTGAAATGTTCTTGAGGGCCGGATGGGCTGCTCATGGGTGACAAACATAGCAACCTTGGCCATGTACAGATGTGCCATCCCGTAGCGAATAAGCCTCATCTCAACGGTCAGGAAAAAGTCCCGTGGCTTGGTTAAGGTAAGCCGCAGTGAGATCTCTCCTCTATGAGCATGATGCTGCACAGTGAAGTATCCCTCCTCGTCTCCGGAGACTATGTTAATCTGCATAATGTCTCCCGGCACGGAATTGGAGAGTCCCATCCTAAAAACATCAGCGGGGACGGGAGTGTTGGTGGGGAAACTGATGTTGTAGAAGGAGATTCTCAGCGGAAGCAAGAAGCAACACGCAGGATCCCGCGTGAACTCGCAAGATACTCGCTCGCAACGGCTGAAAGGGAAAAAATGAAATGCTCATTGGATGAAGAGGCAGAAACGGCTGCAGGTACATGCGTAGAAAAAGAAAGGCAAAAGATAAATAGACAGAAACTGGAGAGTGAGAGAGAGGTTTGGGCCTGGCAACTGCAGGCGGATGTTAACAGCAAGCCAAAAAACCGACCAAGTCCACATGAAAGGACATACAGGTCACATAAGAAAAAGGCAAAATACCCCAAAAAACGGAGTCTGGATACTTAACTACAGGCGAGTAAGATGCATCTTGCTCAACTGTGGACTATCAACCCTTTTACTTCAACAGCTCGACATAACCAAATAGCCATGAGGTCTCACCCTTGTGCTGCTGCCCGGAAGTTTTGAGGACACGAAAAGGACAGACAGCGAAATCCTCCCTGGATGTTGAAGCAGGTCTCAGATGCAGAACAGTTATGTATACCAGCTGCACATTCATCAATGTCTAAAAACAAGGGGGGGGGGAGCAAAGGTTAGACATTTATTGAAAAACAACACATCAGTAATTTACAACTCACTTTTTATTGAGGGTACCAAACATATGTCTACTGACCTAGGCATGTGCGTCCATTGTCCGCAAGTGTGTAGCCTGTGGGTGGGCAGGTACAGTGAAAACTTCCCGGGGCGTTGGAGCAGCGGTAGGTACACACATTACCTCCAGTAGGCAGAGCACACTCATCAATATCTGAAAGCAGCAGACAGTATAGGCTAGTTAGTATTTGATCACTTCCATGTTGATTTGCTACATGCACTAGGACCATGAAGTCTATCAGTACCTTCACATGTTATCCCATCGATGTCACTTAGCTGGTAACCACGGCGACAGTAGCACTGGTATGAGCCAAAGACATTTGTACACTCCTGGCTGCAAGGGTTGGCTTCACACTCATTGACATCTGTCAGCATACAGGCACAGATACAGACATGAAAACAGTACTGCTGAGATATTGTACATCCACAACAGAGGTTGAACGAATGACTGAAATGAAGAGGGATTGGACCTTCACAGTTTCTGCCGTCCTGGGACAGCTTGAAGCCGACGGTGCAGCTGCACTTGTAGGAGCCCTCTGTGTTCTCACACTTATGGGCGCAGAGTCGCCCGGAATAATGTCTGCACTCATTGATGTCTAAATACAGGAGACAGATTATGAATCTGAGTTAGAATTTACCAAAGATCCACTTGTCTTGTGCCACTTCTTCTCCTCTACTTACCAACAAATACATTTTTTCATAGCTGCTATGCACAGAATGTTATAGCTGAAACTAAAAGATAGTGATGAATTTGTACTGCACCGTAACACCGTTTGGTGATACTGTTGAAGAGGAAGCCAGTTCTGCATTCACAGCGGTAATGGCCTACCAGGTTGACACAACCATGGTTGACACACACGTTCCCTGAACGACACTCATCCACATCTGTAAAACAAAGGGGACAAATTTGATTTTGAAAAGTAGAAAGTGGGAAACAAAGATTTCTTGCAGGAAAGGAAAACACAATGTTGGAGACTTTACGAACAGAAAGTAATTTATTGTGACAGTATCTACCTTCACAACGTGTGCCATCCTCAGTTAGACGATAGCCGCGTCCACAGGTGACTGTGTTTCTGCGACAGGTGTAGGAGCCCACTGTGTTGACACACGTCAGGCCAGGCAGGCATGGACTGGTGTGGGCCACACACTCGTTTATGTCTAATGAGAAAACACATTAAGCAACCCAGCTCCCTTTTTACCTGGGGAATGTTATTGCCTGAGTGTGACATTAAACGCACCTATACAGCTGCCGATGGCGTCCTGAATGAAACCGCCTGGGCACGTCTCCTTTGGGTGGCAGCGGAATGAGCCCTCTGTGTTGGTGCACACAAATTCTGCTCCACAGTTATGGGTCCCCAAAGTGCACTCGTTAATGTCTGAAACAGGCAATCAGGAAAAAATTATGAGAACATAAATATACAATTGCATTAATAGTTTTAATTTTTTTACATAACACACTGTCAACTAAAGGACATAGAATTGCAGGATTAGAAAGGATTTTCTGGGCTTGTTACCTCTGCAATTGTTGTCATCTCTAAGTTCATAACCGGTGCCACAGCTGGTTTCCCTCTGACAGCGAAAGGAACCCTCTGTGTTAATGCAAACTTGGCCGAGGACGCAGGTGTGAGTGCCATTCAAACACTCGTTGACATCTGAGGAGAAAGACATCCACTCAGAAAAAAGAAAAGCCGTCTATCCGGTTATAAAAGCATTTTCTGTGGATGGTGGAGTCACATGTTTGACTCTACAGCCATGCTAGCACTCAGCAGTGCCCTGAGATAAATGCTAATGGTAGCATGCCAACGTGCTCACAACGACAATGCTTACATGCTCAGGTTTAGCAAGTATGAGCTTTTACCATGTCCAACCTCTTAGTTTAGCACGTAAGCATGCTAACATATATATATATATATATATATGCATATATATGTGTTTGTGTATGTGTGTGTGTGTGTGTGTTAAATGGGCTCATGTATCATCTCATATCGATTGTAGGCCCCTGAATTAAATCGAATCAAAATCGTGTTGTGGCAGACATTGTGATATCAGTAAATATTGTATCCTTGACCTGAGAATCAATATAATATGGTATTGTGGTATAACATGTTATTTACACTCCCATGTTTCATCATAAACCAACGTTTTAAACAAAAAAAAAATAAAATAAATCACATTCCACATTTAAGAAGAAGATAATTATACATTACTTACCCTCACAAGTCACTCCATCCTTTTGCAAACGATAGCCACCAAGACAAGCACATAGACCATTACCTACACACAACTGGGAGCAAGGGGAGTCTGAAAAATGCAGATAGACACACAAAGATGTAGACATTACAGTGTTCACATGAATCATGTCACTGGCTGTTGGAAGACTCTTAATATGACAAAGAAGATCACATTGAGGAAATGCAGGTGCCGTACCTGTACAGGGGTTCAATCTCACAGGAGGCATGGTGGTAACGGTAACTCTGGCATAAGGGTTTTCTGTCCCTGGTGATATAGAAGAAAAAAACTCAAAAATCAAACATGACTATTTTTTTTTACGGTAAAGACAATCACATTTTTGGAATAACTAAAGAGCACGGGGTCAAACACTTCAGTGCCCCGTCATAAAAATATCTGTAGCCTTTCCATTGGTACGCTGCTCTCTTCACTGTGGCCTTCGCGCTACATCAGCAAGACACCGATTTGCATTTCTTCACAAATAACTTGAGTGGTTCTGCAGCTCTGTCCTTCCCACGTTTGTGTTTTTCACCAGCTAGGTGACAAAAACTACAAGCCATAAGACCAGTTGGCCCCGAGGAACCATTTGGCAAGGTGTCTACTGAACAGCTTAGTGAATACCCCCTGTTGCCCAGTCTGTCTGTCTGCCTCTCTGCCTGTCTGTCTGGCAGCGATCTGCTCCCCAGCTGCCACATCATGGCCATTCATCCAATTTATTTAAAATCCAAACTGCCGTCCCTGCTCCAAGTTACGCTGCCTGTTTTGATGTGACGCACTCCTTTGGAAAACTGTCTCTTTTCTGGCGAAACCAAATCTCGTGCAAAGAGTTTCATGGTTTTACTCCTAGCGCTAATACCACTTTCCAATAAGGTAATAAGATACTATGAAGGGCTTGTAAGTTGTAACTGATGGATTTACTAAAATTAAAAAAATATGCTTACTGATAATTTGTTATAGTTCCGTCATAAGAGAATTTCTGTTTCTGTTTACTGCATATGTGATAAAGTTGCAAAAAGTCTTTTTTGTCCCCCGAGGACAATGTGTGAATCCTGATCAATTACCTCAAGTGATGTCACACAAGTCAATTCCGGTTGGGTTAGGTTTTGAAAACAAAAAGCACATCCGAATATCTAACCACACAGTCAATGGTTGAGCTGTTTTGTGGGTAATGTAGGCCCCAGGTTTTTACAAGGAAGAAAAGGGCGTGGATTAAAAACAAAGATAAAATGATTTTGCTGCTTCAATTACATTCCTTTTATCCTTTTCTTTGTAACAGTACATTTTGAGTCCACCATTATTCTAGGAATGGAAGCAGTACTCTTTTAATGAGAACCGATTTTGGACACCAGGTTGTGAAAAATCCCTTTGGCTGGTGTGTATTCTTTCTACGTGGTAACACTGCAGTTATAAATGTTGGTAATCCACTAACAAATGGTCATGGTTTTTCCAATTTCTAAAAAGTCATCAAGTCTGCAGTTGTAAGTGATAATTCAAGTTGGGTCCAGATCATCTGCGATCCCTTTTCGTGAGACAAAAACTAGGGCACCAAACCCTGTTGGGCTGTAAATCCTCTGGGACCTAATATGTGCAAATGGAAAGGTACTCTGATTGTTTTGAGTGTCACAGACAGCCAGTAGCCATTCTTTCATGATAAGACAGTCGAGCTAATTAAGACACAAAAGACTGAAAGCACAAGATTGTAAGGGTCTTTTACCATTAATACTTGGTATGGTTTCCTCTGTTGTGTTTTTGCCACAGCAGAATTTAGCTGAGTCTGCACACTGTCTCCCCAGCAACAAACCCTGGAGCTCACAGCTTGAACCCCGGCTTGCCATCATCAGGCCGAGCGTACAGCAGTCACAACACATCTGAACAGGGGACAGAGAGTGGGAAACAGGAAGAAAGGCAGCTGGAATAAAAGAAATCTTGATATCGTCAGGAAAACAATTCCCACTATGTACTGATTCATAAAGAGTGGGAGGTGGAGGCGTGCAAAGATTGAAGATATTGACATGAACAAAGAAAACAACCTTAGAGATTTTGGTTTCCCAGGGCTCTCCTTTAAAGAAGGGCCTCTCACAGGCCCCTTGCCCCTTGGCCATCTCGATACCGTTGTCACAGAGTTGATCTTCTACTGCTGCTGCACAGCACTGCTCCTGGGCGACGCTGCAAATAAGAACCAGAAATGTCATTCATTCAGAACAAAAACTGCACTCTTTGCTCTATGATAAAAGAACTGAATAAGAAGCATGTAAAAAAAAAAAATGCTTGCTATTACGTCAGATACAATCAGCTGACTGCAAGTCTATTTATGATGTAATATGCAACCTTAGTTTATAAGACATTGTAACTGTTAGCAGCTACTTTAAAACTTTTGAATCTTTCTATGTTAAAAATGCTTCATTTTGATAGAAAAAAGTCTCCCTCTCCTTGCCGTTCTTCTGTGAATGTTCCCTCCACTGACCTCCATGTGTTGACCAGGTGTTCCTCTATTTCACCACCTCCATGTACTTACCGTCAAACAGGGCCCTTTAGTTTTAAAATGCTCCAGGGGGGCACTTAACGCATGTACTTACTGTGTACATTCTATGTGGCAATCCTCCCCTGCAGCAATATGGATGGTAGAGGGCTGTGGAAATGATTTGGGGCTTGCAACCGTGGGGCTATTTCCTGCTTTTAAACATACGGTCGCAAACACTGCCTTACAGGATACACACATGTCCCACTGCAAAATTCCATACTCATTTAAAGATTTGTCGGCAATCCACATGATTTATTTTGACCCCAACTGAACTGCAATACCCAAAAGATAGTTTCTGATACAAGCAATTTCATGCATTCCCTCTGTACTGACCCTTACTTGATTCCTGTGTCATATTTTCAGACCCTCTCCTTTAAGAAAACCAGGTGTTGCTTTGCGTACCTGCAGATGTGAGAGGAGGAGATGAGCGGGAGGATTGTACAGGCTTGTCTGTTCTGGGCCCGAGTCATCCCATCCTGACAGCAATATTGTATAGAAGGAAGCTGAATCTCTGAGGATTAGAAAGACACAGCAGAAGCATGATGGGGGGGG
>NC_045755.1:6924036-6926855 GCF_008692095.1 Etheostoma spectabile | reverse complement strand
GGAATAGGATGGCTCTCCCTGAGTGCCAGTGACTGAGTCAGATTGAATTCAAATTGGCTCACACTCTTAAATTGACAGACAGCACATGGAAAAGGGTACCCTTCAGCACCTCACATTAGGCATTAGGCAAATAAATAAGCATGTAAAAGTCACTCTCACATCTATTCAAAATCTGCATCTCAATGCCACACTTTTCAGTTTTCTGTCTTACCTTGTCCATGCAGAACTCCATATAAAGACACCAAAAGTATTGTCCACTGTGCCATCGGATTCACTTTTCTAAATGCTCCGATCTCCGATCGTCTGAATTGCAAGGTGTGTATGAAATGGCACGGATGCACAGCGGATGGTCTGCAGCTGCGGAGGGTGTGTAAAATCGACCGTCAATGAGAGAGAGAGAGCATCTCCTTCCGAGCAGCAGAGGCGACAAAGATCTTGCCTTGTGGGCTTTGAGATTAGAGGGCGGAGAGGGAGGGGTCGGGGGGAACTGCGTGGGCTACCGAATCGTTCAAACACGGCCGATGATTGGATGTAATCGATGCGCACAATCCAAAGTAGATGTGGCCTGAGTGGAAGACAAGTAACACAAGGGAATCTGAATAAAGGTCGGTTTTAAAAGTGTAAAACAAAAAGGCAAATTTGAGTTATTCTGGCCTCAAAGTGTCCAAGTTCCTTTAGTGATCTTTTTTTTTAACGATTTTATAATGCTTAGGTTTCTGAAAGAAGTCTGGTTGAAATTGACTAGATTAGAACTCATAAGGTGTAAAATTATTCAAGTTATTTATTATGAAGCAATGTTAGAGGATAAGTAATGCAAAATGAGCATAACTTTGTGGCTCAGAACCACCTTTTTCAGACTGCATCATTTCACATTTTCTCAAAAGAAATAAAATAAACTAAATAAAGAAGACAAGTCAGATCTACATGTAACCCTGTTTATTACAAATATTGTAAATGCAGGTTTTATGTTCAACATTGTTTGCAGAGTTCATAAGCAGGTCCTGTGTATCCTTAATAAATAACAAAAGCAATAATAGTAGACAATATTATCTATATTGAAATTGAAGTGTCAGTTTTTGATTCATTCTTTTTACCTCACGTGACATGATGGCCATACAGAAATGCTTAGTTAATTGAATCTATGTAAAAAAAAAGGTTTCTTGATAATTTCACAAACCTTTCAGTGAGGGAAACCAGATCTAACAAAGCGTAGGCCTAATCTCATAATGCAGAAGGACAAGGACACAATATGGAGAACACACTGATGTCAGTGGCTGATGATGAGAAACTGATAATTGTGTCTCCGAGTTATCTCAGACTGATAAAAGTAATATCAACAAAGTCGGAAGAATTGTTCTCCTGATAAAAACCAAGCAGGCTGCTGTCATAACACATTTCTGGGATTTGGGGGATAAGAGGCGTCAAACAATGAAACCACCATAGTGGCAACTCATTTTCTTTCTCATACAACCAAATAGCATAATCTTTCAAAATGTCAGGTCTTTCTATTTACAGTGTATATGTTAGATGCAAAAGCATTAATACAACACTAATCAAATAAAAAAATACTATTGCAATAAAACATGATTGTTTTATGAGCTAAATGGCTAATACAAGTTAGCCAAAATCTATAAACAAAAGGAAGGCATTACTATTCGAGACATCTTGCATGCATTACTGACCAAATATTATTTTGATGACAATAACTCATAGATGATCCTATCAATAAAAAGTATCTTTAATGTGCTTTTCACTGTCGTCATCAAAGATAACTTTCAGTTACAGTAAAATTGTAACGTCTGTCCAGCAAAAGACAAAAAAAAAGCTTATTTACTCCTTTCATTGTGCATCTACACCATGGCCGCTACTACAGTCTATTTAGTAAAGCAGACACCATTTTATCTATTGTAAATACAACATATAAATTACAACAACAAAAAGTCGTCTGATTGCAGCAAATGTCGGTCCCCACTGGGGCCACTTCTGTGGAAGACTGAAATCATCCATCCTTTCTACAGTTTCTCTCTGTTGCATTCCATCTATCCCTCCTCCTCTTTGGCTGTGTCTGCAGGAGCTGACTCCTTCTCCTGGGTTTCAGCTGGATCCACAGGCGTGTCTGTAGGGAGCTGAGGGCTCTCCTCTTTTGGGGAGCTGGGAGCTGCTTCGTCTTTTGTTTCACTATCGGCAACTTGGGAAATTTCCAGCTCCTTCACAGGAGTCTCCTCGTCCTGCTTTGCCTCCTCTGCAGGAAGCACGTCTCCTTCCACAGCTGCTACCTTTTCATCCGCTGCCTTTTCACCCGTATCAATCCCCTTCGCCTCTGTTTCAGACTTTTCTTCCTCTGCCGGGACCGTCGCTTCTTCCAGATGCGGCAAGTCCTCTTCCACAGGCGGGATTCCGTTTTCCGCAGGGCTTTGTGGTTTATCGTCTTCAATGGGAGCCATGCCTTCCTGCATCATCTCTTCCTCTTCATCTATCTCGTCCTCCAAAGGAGGGATCATCTGCTCCTCCCTCCCTCCCGGGAAGACCCTATCTGGGTAGACTAGTTTCAACTGTTCCTCAAAGTAGTCCTCCAAGTACAAGCCTGCACTCCCCACTTCTGAGGTCGCCTGTACAATCAGGGCGCATAAACGGTTAAGTTCAAGAAAGCACCTACAAATGATTAGTAAGTATTTGCCAATACGCCCAAACATGAGTGATACAGTACATAAAGAAATGTCACTGGGTAATTCACATTATGGCATTAGACATTACTATATAACAATCATTTTGATGATGAACTGTTTAATTTCCCCCAAAATATATATATATATATATAT
>NC_045755.1:6922229-6924026 GCF_008692095.1 Etheostoma spectabile | reverse complement strand
ATATATATATATATATATATTTTACAGTATATAAAATGATGTTTACCTTGTAGTACTTTGCACAGTTGAAAAATATGAGGCGGACGTCAGCGACAAACCCATCCGGACTAATATAGCATTCCCCTTCCTGCGACTTTGAGTCCAGTTTCTTCTTGACTATTGAGAGATCCATCGGAGTCTTGATCAGCTCTTTGTACCTTCTTGTCTCCTATATTAGAAAAACAGTCAAAGTTAAGCCCCTAATATAACTGATATAAGAATCAGAGTTTCTCTCAAAAATGAATAGTCTCTTTCAAACACAGTTTTTATTCAAAAACAACAACAACTACTACTACTCAATGTGATCTTATATAAAATAACTCCATTATGTGTCATTCCATAGTGGCTGATTAGACTTCACAAATGTATTAGTTTCTGGTGGCAAGTTAACCCTTTCCAATTACGATTTCAAATAACTATCAAAGTACAGATTTACTCACAGTGTAATTAACAATTTCTCCACTGAAAACAATGTAGTAGTCTCTTTGGCATCCACTGATATTTTCATTTCTAAATTAATAGAATAACTTTTACAACATTAGATTTTTACTCATCTACCTACTTCAAACACAAAGTGAGTGTCAGCAAAATAAACAGCACAGCTTTTACTTTATTGACAAAATACGTAATGGAGTAGCTTACTGATGGAGTAGCAGGCTGCTGGAAGTCAGTGCTGAAGTCGTTGCAGAACAGACGTAGCAGCAGCCTCTCACACCTCTGCATGTATAAAAATAAAAGGAAACATTAGATCAGACATTTAACTGACCATGCTATGTGAAGAAAATGAAACTTCTTAGATGGGAGACAGTGAGAAGAACGATTATAAAAAACACAACAATCAGGTTTAGGCGCTGAAGAATATCCTGCACAGAAACGTGAATAACAGCTCAGTGAGCGTACCCTTCTTTCAACAGGTGGGCACCCTTCAGAGACGGGGTCATCCTTGCTGTCACAGTCATACTTCATCTCAGGAGAGGCGAGGTCTCGGCAGAGCGAACAGAACCATTCCCCACTGCAGAGAGACATTAGGACAGGAGAAGCTGTCAGGACAGACGCATGGAGTGGCCGACTACTGCTGAATATGACCAAACCTGTACCGTCTGTCCCTGCTGTCAGGGTCATTACAAAGACCTGGAGAACAGGCTGTCAGAATCCCCATCATCAGATTACTTTTCTCTTTTTTAAATAAGTAAATACATATTGTATACTATTATACATGATTGCAAACATGACTGACACATTTTGATAGAGTATAGTAATGTTTGAGTTTTACTACAAGAAATGGAAGAAATGCATCATGAATAGCCTTAAAAACTCATCTCAAGGGGTTTATCCTAATAATAAACAAATTCTGAACCTAAACTGTTTTTATTTGTTGGTGAAATAGATTCCCTAATTTGTTGATCATGCTTTTTAAATGTACCACCACTCAGTAAAAGAACTTTTAGTATCACAAAGTAATAATGCAAATGCATGCACACTTGTCAGATTAGCCCACACAAGAACACCATTATGCAATTAATTAATGATTGCAATATGCTTCAAGGTCAGGATCAAAAAGTTCAAGGCAAAGGAAAGTGGAAAGCTCTTGTACTTTCCATCACCACCACAGTATTCTCTACTAGCAATGTTGATAGAATGGGCTAATTAATAACACAAACATTTAGTGTTAGATTGTTTTAAATTGCAGAGAAAAATTTAAATGTTGGTTGGGCAATATAGACAAAATCAAATATCACGATATTCTTGACCAAATAC
>NC_045755.1:6922067-6922219 GCF_008692095.1 Etheostoma spectabile | reverse complement strand
ATATTGCGACGATATTGTATGGTTGACTGTTGGCGCTTTAACAAAATGCTATTTACACTTTTACTATACTAAATATTCTCCAGAAAATATTTAATGACTCAGTGGGTAAAGGTAAATAATAGAACCGCTAGAGCAGTCTGGTAAGTTCAGAA
>NC_045755.1:6921397-6922057 GCF_008692095.1 Etheostoma spectabile | reverse complement strand
CTTTACTGTAATGCAGCCTGTAAAACCAGGTAAAGACAACACAACCATATTACGATATCTCCAAAATCTAAGACGATATCTAGTCTCATATCATGATATCGATACAACATCGATATATTGCCCAGGCCTATGTTGGTGTGCCAATTATTACAGCAGTTATGACGATATTATCCAACTTTGGTTTGGAAAAACTATGATGAAATAGAAATTTTCAAAAATAAAACATAGACACACAGTAGTCTTCAAATGTTTGTTTGTGTCAACCGGCATTATAATGATCTATTGTGCTACCATAGCATTGAGACAATGACAATCTGTCTCTCACCTGGGAGACTCATTGAGAGCGGGAATGTGGCAGGCCAGATGAAAGACTTTGGGACACTTGTCGCAACAAAGCAGCTCCCCTCCATTCTGACAGACGGCGCACCAGTCCTCATTAGGATCTTCCTCCGGTTCCGCTCTCTTCTCGGACTCTGGTTGCGCTGCGGGCTGCGGACGCTGCTCTTTCCCAGACTCTGATCCAGGGTCTGGGACAGGGACCGGCACCTTTGGCTGCTGCCGAGGCTTTGACTGAGCCCCGGTGCTGCTGTCTGGCAGGCTGGACCCTACGCTGGACTGCACCTGTAGGCAAAGGAAAAGTGGGATGTATGCAGTTAGATA
>NC_045755.1:6916860-6921387 GCF_008692095.1 Etheostoma spectabile | reverse complement strand
TCAGAGAAGAAAAAAAAAAAAAAACAGACAGTGAGAAAGTGAGCATTTGACATTTTGTCTACATGTGACATTTTGAAACAAAATGCTAAATGTACTAAAACATTCTGCACTTAAGCAACTTAGGGCTGGGCGATAATCTAATAGGATAATTTATCGCCTTGCAATGGAGTCCTATGGTGATGAAATCATCTATCGAGACATTGTGATAACGACGATGTCATCTAAGTTGATAACAAGCACATACTAACTCACATTTCTCCAAAAAATCTGATTTGAAATACTTATCATTTGAAGATTGCGGTTTTGTTTTTACATCCCACTATTTATTACCCCTCAGTTCAAAGTGAATGACAAACTGGACTCCAACTGGAAACCTTTCAGTCAAACAGTCCTCCAACTTTAAGCTCCATTACCCCAGTAAATACATGCATGCAGCTCAGGTCTAGGTCCTCTCTGCATTATAATGTGAACAGATCCATTGGAACCTTAATGTTGGTTAAAATAAATCGTGAGTAGCGTTGTTCAACAACTGTGTGCAGGGTTTTTATTCATTCCTTCATTCAGCTTTACTGTTTAACTCCTGCGTGCCTACACCCAAGACTTGTTTATGGGAATACCTTATTGTAGGTAAATCAAACTATTGTTTGTGCATGCATGTAAACATAGTCAGTGTATAGTTGGAAAAGAATTCTCTATACTTTCACTTGAAACTGTTTATGTTCATTTTGCACTTTGCAAATTCTTAATAAAATGAGAAAATACTCAGTACATTTCATTTTTTAAGTATTTAATTTACACAGTTGTATACAAAAATAGGCTTTATCATGTGGTTATTTCATATAGACTATTTTTTGTTGAAATACCAGAAAACATTCTCTATCGTGATATATATATATATATATATATCTATATATATATATATATATAGAGAGAGAGAGATATGAAATGACCTACATCGAGACAGAAGATTTTGGCCGTATGGCCCAGCCCTAATGTAACCCCAGTGATTCTCTTACAAATCGAACTTCATCCTCATCCTCTGGCTCGTCTTTGATGACAATGACGGGCCCTGGTGACGACCTTCTCCGTCGCTTTGCTGAGGGGGCAGATGGAGGCTCAGAAGTCTGCCTCCAGGAAGTTGTCCTTCAACAAACAAATTGCCAGTGAGATTACAAGGGGAGATTGTGACCATGATATAGTAAAAAAAAAAACACTGGCCTTGTTTCATGCATTGCTTTGGAATCTCAGATTGCGTTTGTCTTCTGAATAACTTGAATGCCACTTGTTACATATTAGTTACATAGTGACAGCTTAGTAAAAACATTTAAAAAATGTGTCTCATAGGATACATATAAGATATATATGTATATATTTGAGGGAGCAAACTATATTGTAGGTTAAAACAAGGGAGTAGAGTGTAAGACTGAATGCTGATTACAGACAACTGCTGTCATAACATGACAGAATGTAAAGTAATTTCAGTGTTGTGCGTAGGCTTCTAATCACATATTAAAAGCAGCAAGTAGCACTTCCCACGGGTCTATCTAGTTAACAAGCACAGATTCAACAACATTAAGGAAACAGATTAGTCATAATCTCTCCCAGAGACAGGGAACAGAGGCTAAATATTTGAATACTCACTTGTAAAAATGAACTAATGGAAGAAGGGAGGAACTGTGATGAGGACCAGTTTTAGGATCTTTTCTTACCCTGTGCTTCTGTCTGATGAAGAGGGTTTGGCCATCGGGGAATTCTGCCTTACTTGAACTTGAGAGAAGATGAAATGAAAACTATTTTAGGTCTGGAAGTCATGATGAAAAGATTAAATTTTAAAAATGAATTCTCTCACAGGATAGGAACTTTCGGGCTGTTGCTAAAGCAGAGCAGTGATAATGACCTGCTATGTGATTAAATGTGCTTGTTTTGTCTGCAGGTGCTGAAGCTAGACTTGGAGCAAAGCTGGGTTTGGGAATGGAGATGGTGATGGAAGGGACAGATCCACCAGCCTCACTCCTCTTCAGGAAAGAGGACTCCGTTGGGCCCCGCTTTGGGAAATAAAAACAAAACAGTGTGTAACTAATGTGTCATAAAAGTTACACAAAAACAAACCAAATAATATTTTCGCTCCCTGGAAAAATGTTGGACTGGAGACCTCGAAGGTCCACTCAAGTCCTTCTCCTCTCGTACTAACCTGATGTAGTGACAGCTGTGTAGCCGCTGCGGCAGACAGAGGCTGCGGGTAGCGAGACGTACCCTGCAACACATCCATGGGTTTAGGAGGGAAGCTAGAGCTTTGGATCAGATCTCTCAGAGACTAGATGTAGAAGAAAGTTGAAGTTGAAAGAATAGTTTAGGTTTTAACAAAGCACGTGTAGAATGAACTATGAGTTACTTAGTCTGATTTGAAACAATAGGAAACAATAGGTGTAAAGACATAGGACAAAAGAAAGATAAAATCCTGAGATTACAAATGGTGGTATCTAGAAGCTGAAAAGGATCCAATATAATCCAGTGGATGAACCAAATTGAGTTAACCCACTGTTGAGGCAGAAGATAAAGAAATATTTATGTCAACAAAACCTCATGTGATTAAAAAACATGAAGTGGGCTAAAGACAACACCAGCGTTGGGAACTTGGTGCTTTACGCAGGCTTTCTGGAATTTGACACTTTGATAAGCACTGTCTACAAAAACTTGTGACAAGCCATGTTTGGCATTTGGAACATACAGTACATTCCTCACACAGGGACACATCTTTCTTCATGCTCTAACTTACCTGAGCAGCTGGGTATCCTGTGTTGTGAAGCATGGATGATGTGGGGCTTCTAGTGTTGGGGTGGGAGCTTCCGTATCTGCGTCCTGGCTGTCCCAAGCTGGGGGGACCTTGGGAGGGGGACGACCCGCCATGGATGGGTCTAGTTGGGGGTGGAGGGCCGGGAGGTCCCGGAGGGCCGGGGGGTCCTGGGGGTCCTGGGAGCCTGGCATTTTGGTACCAGGACCAATGGTTAGGAGGGGGCTGCCTGTGGGGCTGCTGGGAAAGCTTGTCCACCTTGAACAGAGGAATAAGAGATGTCTATCTATGAAATAAATGCCGTAGTATTTAGTATGGTTAACAGTGGTGAGCAAGAGGAAGATTTAACTATTTTGAGCAAAACAGTGGCTTTGTCTTTTTAGGCTCCTCTGTCCCTGTCACAAATTAACTTGTCAGCGTATTAAAAACTACTGACTGGGATGAAAATCCTACCTGCAGCTGGAGCTGAGCCAGCGTGCTCTGTCGCTGCTGAGCTGAGACTGAGAGACCTCCAGCTGGTGCCTCAGCTCTCGGACCGGCCTGGTTGTTGGTGATGGGCAGCCGGCCCGGACCCCTTTCTACAACCAGAGAACCTGAAAAGAATAGGACAACAATGAAGAAATAAATCAGAAATTGTATCCCAGTATTCTGGTTGAGCGAGTACTAGCGAAACAACGTTGCTGCCACATCAGCTAAAAGAGTAGGCCACCATTGTCAGACTCACAACGCACATTAAAAAAGGATCAAAATCGATGCAACAGAACTATATATTTATATATATATATATATATATATATATATATATATATATATATATATATATATATATATATATATATATATATTTGTTTATTCAACATTCTTGTTTTTTGTTTGTTATTTGGTAGTCTTGAGCTACAACCTAAGCGGACTCACATGACATCACTAAAGTTAATATATCAGCGGAATGGAGAATTCATACAGGTGTACAGCCTCTCATACATGTTCATGTTTAAGACTACCGTTCACAATGTGACATTCTTCATCAAAAGAACTCCTAAATGGGGTTAAACAAAAAAAGGAAGATAATGAAAAAAGAAGATTACGGTACCTAAAGTGAAAATATAAGATTACAATAAATGTTTCCCACATGTTTTATCTTCTTTGTCTTTATAACCTTTATTTTGTTTGTCAAAGTGGAAACTATTTTGCAAGACAAAATGGACTGTGAGACGTATAAACAGAATCATTAATTATGACGTTGACGTCCAAGAAAATCTATTGATCGCGTGAGAAAAGTCATTATGTTATTGGTTTTTTTTTTTTTTTTTTATCAGCATCCTAAATTCGAAGATATCAAAACAGCTGCAGGAAAATAAAACTGCACACTACTTCTGGAATCGGTTATCAATCAAAAAATTGTTGCTGCTTTGGTCATAATGTAAGTTTCTAAGTAAGTGTATGTCTTACCAAGGTCTACATTCGTGGCCCAGAAACCAGAACGACACTGAAAGCGCACAGAACTCTGAGGGACGATGGAGGGATTACAGCTTGCTCTCATCAGGTAATGGATCTGAAAAAGGATCTAGAAGACAAAAAGACAGGGACCTTTCAAAGGTTTATCCAACATTATAAAAGTAGTGTAGGTTTTGTCAAATAATAATCATTACTTATTTTTTTTAAGATTGTGTTTTGGGCATGTTTAGACCTTTATTGACAGGACAGCTGAAAATGTGAAGGAGGGGGGAGAGGGGGGG
>NC_045755.1:6912747-6916850 GCF_008692095.1 Etheostoma spectabile | reverse complement strand
ATGCAGCAAAGGGCCGCAGGTCAGAGTCAAACCTGGACCCGCTGCCTGTCAAGGAGTAAACCTCTTTATATGGGTGCCCGCTCTACCAACTGAGTTATCCGGGCGCCCTCAAATTATTACTTTAATTATTTATTTATTTCTTCAGTTTTTTTATTTACTACAACAGAAAGTGCATGTAACAATTACACTGATTGAATTACAAAGTGTTTTTAAATTGCTGTTTGATGTTAAAGTCACTCACCAGTCTCTTGCAGTACAGGAGGGCTGTTCCACTTTGGCTGGCTGTCGCCCATTTGGTAAAGCTGATGACATGGTCCAGGTGCCTGGTAAGACAGTTGACGTCCTCTTGCTGCTTTTTTAAACCCAGCTCATGGTCTTTAGTCAGAGCCTAGGGGTAAATGTGTGCATGAATTGTCAGAAAAAAAAGTCATTTTAAATGTCATATTTACCTTTGAAAAGTCATTAAACAATACAGATTAAACATACCTCAAGCTGGTTAACCAGAATCTTTCCCTTCCTGTTGATCTCCATAATCAAGTTACAGATAGACTTCTTTATTTCATTAGTGACAGCCTTTCGGTTTTCTTCAACTTGCTGTAATCTGTGAAAATAAATGTAATATCATGTCCTTGATTAAAACCTAAGTCTGGAAAAATGTATAGTAATTTGTAAAGGTTCACACCCAGGCCTTTTTGTGGTGGCATACAAAGTCAATGCAAAAACACAATTAGATGCTGATTGGCAGCGGGAATGGTGCAACACAAATGACATGAAATTTGCGTCATCTGCGTGAGCTGAAATATTTTAACACTGGCGTGAATAACGCAAGTAGTACAAATGCGAGTAAATATAAATGATCACAATATGATCCTGCATGATGATAGTCCCAGCTGTAGAGGAGAACTTTACCCAGAGCTGATACAGCTGGACATGTCCTCAATGGCCTTTCTTTTCTCCTGCAACTGCTGCGTCATGTTCTCAAGATACTGTCTGTGGTTCCTGTATGCATCCTCCAAAAACTGGTAGCTGGACACAAAGAATATGCACATTAATGATTTGATCACCTGTTCATGGTGTTTTGGTCCAAATAAATGCACATGATCAGCCTATCAAGGGAACTCAGCCTACTTGTGATCCTTGTGTTTAAGCAGCTGACAGTCCCGACAGGTGAGTCGGTCACACGTCTCACAAAAAAGCTTCAGTGGCTCCTGCTTATGGATGTCACAAAACACAGGCTTCTGTGTGGACATACCTAATGCTTCTGGGACAATAGAATTAAGAACATAGACAAATGTAAAGTCAGTTTATGTCACGATAAATTGTTGCTCAGTTTTATACCTATCCAATCATTATCATGACATCTTGCCAGAACAGTACTTTGAAACTCATCTGGGGGGTAGAAAAATTGTCACAGATGTCGGCGTCTTTTTTGAACAGCTACCTTTGTGTATTTATTACATACATATATACATAATATTCAAGTGTTCTATCACTTAAGTACAATATGTACCAATTCAATTTCAATTCAATTCAATTTTATTTATATGGCGCCAAATCACAACAACAGTTATCTTATGCGCTTTCCATAAAGAGCAAGTGTAGACCGTACTCTGTGATGTAATTTACAGAAACCCAACAGTTCCCACCAAGAGCAAGCACTAGGCGACAGTGTATAATCACTACAGCGCAGCATACCACATTTATATGGATAATCTAATTACAGAGAAACTGCTTTTTCCTGCGGTGTACGACACACTACCTGGAGACATCTCCTCCTTCTGGCGTATGGTGTGATCCCTGGTGAACTTGACCCTTTGGTGCGCCTCAATACATGTCACACACAGAAACTCCACACACTCCACGCAGTAACCTGTTGCCTCTGTGTTGTCATCGCAGCTCATACACACCTTTCCAAGACAAAAAATAAAGAACAAATTAAAAATAAGCACTTTAGTCTTGGGAGAGTGGCGTCATAAAAACAAACTGCTGTGAGACGAACGGCTCAGGATAGGAAAGTGAGGACCAACCTGGCTGGTTTTCTCCACGGTGCTGCTTGGCACCTCAGCAGAGTCTTTGACAAAGAAATTATCCAACATGTCTATCTCCCAGCATTCCTGTCTGCATACTGGACATCGAATGGCACCCACTGGAACAAGAGACAAGATACAATATTAAAGGTATCAGCTCAAAACTACTTGCATGTCTTTATTGTTTAGAACAAACACAGATATGAGTGACATGAGACTAGAAATCACCTAGTACTTTAATAAGATATAAATACACAGACAGGCAACCAACAGGTATAGTATTGATTTAGTAACTTGAGACTAGGGTATTAGATACATAATATATTGTTTTGCTGTTATTAAAGACTGCATTTCAATTAAATGAAACACTTGATCGAGTTTATCCGTATGGCACAGCATGTACGACTAATGCCTCTGGCGTGTGAGGATTCTGTCAGCCAACAGAATTCATCGCAAAGCTGTTGTCATATTATATCAGTATCCAAAAAGATCTTGAGATTTTGTATTATTTACATCATCTAGCATTCCTCGTGTGTCCTCATACCTGGCAAATAAAGCTGATTCTGATTCTGATGTTACATATCTGCTGGGTAGTCCAAGCTGCTTCAGTTCTAGTTTGACATAAAGGGTTTTTCTGTACTATACATCAGTAACAACTTTATCAGAGTTGCTACAATACACCATTCTCACGTGATTTGTTGTGGTCGACTTGGCCTTGCGAGTCACGCCTCGGATCAGCACTCCTGAAGGGGGCCGGGAGACACCTCTTGCAGAAAGAGTGAAGACACGGCAGGAGTTTGGGCTCTCTGTTGTGGAAGCTCAACTTGCAGATAGGACATGTGTCCATGAGCCCGAAGGTGCCTTGCTGTTTCAGCCTCTCTTCCTCGGCTGGCAAACTTTCTGCCTCGTTTTCCACGATAATGACAATGTCGTCGTTATTAACATTTTCGACACTTTCGTCCATTTTTTCCGGCCGCTTCCCGATCTTTCCTTTCAGTCAATCAATATAACGTTGCGATTGGAAACAAAGGAGAGCCTACAAGCCAGATAGAGAATATAAATAGTAATAATATGCATTACAACATTAACGACACAGTCATTTCATCCTACAAGATGGTTTATTAAACTGTGCGATAACAGTTTTAGCTAGTTAAGGTGTAACTGTTAATTCTCTCCGTTTTGGAAGCTAACTAAATTAGCAACGTAGCCTTTTTTAATGGCAGATAAGCCAGAGACAAAAATGATTAAGTCCCCGCTTTGTGGCGTTTCCTATTCAAACAGGCGAATGATAACAGCACACAGTCACTTGTAGCTAAAAAATTACCTAACATATATAGTATTTTGAAGCTCATATATCCATGGCGACTTGTGCATTCTTTGCTTAAAACACATACCATATTTTACCCAGACGGCACTGCGGTGTTTTTAAAGCTACAGTGTCCGGTTGAGGCCACAATACATTCTGTAGAAGGCAAAGTGAGAGTTGACATTTTCAACCAATGGTCATTAACCTATGTTAAATGTTGACCCCAAAAGTTAAAATGATAATAATTAACTCTCCTGATTAACGTTTGTTATGATTGATTGATGTTAGGCACTGTTGTTTTATCTGTAAGATATTGTTGTCTTATCACTCACTCAGTTATATGCCAGTTTGAGTGGGAGGATGCTCTTTCTACCTGGGAGGAGTCTTTGCTGTGGTCAAAGTGCAGTAGGACATTAACTGTGTCAACATCTACCGTATGGTATATATAACATGGGTCCTTAAATAAAGACCCAAACAGCAGCATTGGGAAAGTGACTGGCACTTTGATGAGCATGGACCTCACAGCGGAGAATCACTCCATTCCGATGAGAGATGGAAACAGCATACCTTTGATAGGACTGGGAACTTATGGGGATCCCCAAAGGGTAAGACACAGTATTTAGCCAGATTGCTTATAGGACAGACATTTATAGTTTACCTGCAAGTCACAAAAACAATTTCATCTGACACTGATTTTGTTTCAAACATATTATTTACTCCCAATGTGTGTGTGTGTGTGTGTGTGTGTGTGTGTGTGTGTGTGTGTGTGT
>NC_045755.1:6910331-6912737 GCF_008692095.1 Etheostoma spectabile | reverse complement strand
GTGTGTGTGTGTGTGTGTGTGTGTGTGTGTGTGTGTGTGTGTGTGTATAGACCCCTAAAGGAACTGCATATGAATCAGTCAAACTGGCTATAGAAACAGGGTACAGACACATTGATGGCGCTTTGGTCTATTTCAACGAACATGAGGTGGGACAAGCTATAAGGGAGAAAATTGCAGATGGAACTGTGAAAAGAGAGGACATATTTTACTGTGGAAAGGTTTGCAAAGTTTGCTTCTTTGTATGAGTGTCTGGGAATAGCTGTTTTGTTCTGAGCACTGCTACTTTGTAACAACTAATTCCCTTTCGTCTGCACTGCTTATGCAGTTGTGGAACACATTCCATCCCCCAGAATTGGTTCGACCTGCTTTGGAGAAAACGTTGAAGACATTACAGCTGGATTATGTCGACCTCTATATTGTAGAAATGCCCACAGCCTTCAAGGTAATCATGTATTCAACGTCACATTAAGATGATACCAGTTGAAACCTGTTGTTTATTCTGTATTTAATTTTAACAATACTGGTAGCTGTGAATTGTTGCCAAAATCACTGAATATTATAATTTTTTTGAAGCCAGGAGATATATACTACCCCAGAGATGAGAGTGGGAAGTTTATCATTTATCATCAAACAGACCTCTGTGCGACATGGGAGGTAAGACATGTTGGTAAATCATTTATGGAGAACACTACCTATAACTTAACAAGTATTTAATAAAGTATTTCTGATTCTGATTTATGAAAATGAATATACATTTATTTCTTTTTAATTCTACAAACCCTTTCATTCACAACCTATTCATTGCAGACATAGTGTCTATAGGTCAATGGCACATGTAGAAAGAGATAAGTAACACTGGCCATTCATCATAGATATGTGCTCAAGGTTAGGAACCTAACCCATGGTCATATTGTGTGCCATAAAACTTTCAAAGTCTAATTTGTTGCCTTCTGACTGTGCTCCATTTTGGACAGGCTTTGGAGGCTTGCAAAGATGCCGGGCTGATAAAATCTATTGGAGTATCCAACTTTAACAAGAGACAACTGGAGTTGATCCTTAACAAACCTGGGCTGAAACACAAGCCTGTGTCAAACCAGGTACAGAGGTTTACAATACACCTGTGGCAAATTAAGATTAAAACATTACTGGATTATAGAATAACATAAACGTCTGAAAAAAACACAACACACAAGTATTATGTATTATGAAGTAGGATGCTAAAAAAGAAATAATATACAAATGTTAAAAACTCAACGTAGAAGAACTGTCTTGTTCTTTTTGGAAATCACAAAGTAGCCAGTGTTCAGATTGTTTATCAACTGGCTAACTGGCTTGGCACAGAAAAACTGAATAATACAGCAAACAGGTCTCACAAAGACAAATGAAGTATATCCTCAGTAACTAACAAACACTATTTGTGCTTCTGTTTTTTTAACGCAGGTTGAATGCCATCCGTATTTCACTCAGCCAAAGTTGCTTGAGTTCTGCCAGAAGAATGATATTGTCATTGTTGGATACAGCCCTTTGGGGACATCTAGAGATGCATCCTGGTATGGGAGAGAAACGCATATTATCACATGGAGTTCATAACTGAGTATTCTTCATTCATATGACCTTTCACTAATAAAGTAGGTATGTAACTGGGAAAATGTAATGTGCTGTGTCATAGTAAAATTAATTTCCCAATCATTTCAACAGGGTGAACCTAAAATGCCCCCCGTTGTTGGACGATGAACTACTGGCATCAATTGCTAAAAAGTATAACAAGACCACAGCCCAGGTGGCCTTGAGGTTCAACGTGCAGAGAGGAGTGGTGGTCATCCCAAAGAGCTTCAACCCTGTTCGCATAAAGGAGAACTTTCAGGTTTGTTTGTCTGGCATCAGTTAACCCTTGTGTTGTCCTTGGGTCATATTGACCCGTTTCAAAGTGTATTATATCAGAAATATGGATTTCTTTTAATCAAACTGCCCAAAAATAACATGGAAGATTTCATACAACGTTCTTCAGGTAAAATTGATGATTACTTTCATTGAATTTTTTGGGTGTTTTATTTAATCTTATAGCATTTGAATTATTTTTTTTAATGGTTCCAAACCAGTATCCGGACTAAACTTTGACATCTACCCCTCTGAGATCCACTCAACATCCTCTGATCTTAACTATTAGTCAAAATAATTCATAATTTCTGCCTTTTTAACTAAAAATGTATGTATAATTTGATATAAATAAGGTCTGTTGACCATGAATTCCAAGAATAAGTGTAAAACCTATTATTAAACCTGCTCGGGTTTTTTTTGTTTTTAAAGCACCAAAAGCTGGAAAAAGAGACAAATAAATCAGAAAAAGCAACAAAAACACTGGAAAATAATAATAAATATGAATTTTCAATTTTGACCTGGAAGGAC
>NC_045755.1:6906637-6910315 GCF_008692095.1 Etheostoma spectabile | reverse complement strand
GGAAGACAACACAAGGGTTAAGACAGGCATTCAGCATGCTGGGTATAGACTGCAGTACACAATCTTCAAAAACAGGAAATATAATATGAAATTAATTGTGATCGGTCTGTTTTTAAAACTGCAGATTTTCGACTTCTCTCTTTCTGAGACTGAGATGAAGGCAATTGAGGGATTGAACAAGAATATTCGTTTTGTGGAACTTCTCATGTGAGTATACACTGTGTGAGTCACGTTCTGTTCCTGTTATAAATAAATAAATAGACACTAATTACTGTTTCTCTTCACTGACTCAACAGGTGGTCAGATCACCCAGAGTATCCATTTCATGATGACTACTAGATGTCGTAGATGTCAAGACTTCATCTAAATTGGATCAATCTAGCTGCAATGAAAAATAGTCTTTTGAATTTACTTGATTTTAATGTGTACATCGATCCCACATGATCAGAATGTGTCTGACATTGAAAAAATGTTTCTCTCTCTCTCTCTCTTTTAATTATTTCTTGTCAAACCAACACATTTTATTCACATAAGACTGTCTAATAAAATTGAGTTAACATTTTTTTTTTTCATTATAGTAATATGAATTTCTTTTGTGATGTTTAATAATTACATCATGTTCAGGATACCTAAAAATCCAGTTTGAGTCCGATCTTAAGAACGCTGCTTCATTTATGTGAAAATGTGGCGATTTACGGAGAGCTTCTTTAGTGTGCACGAGTGGAGAGAGTGCATTTAGGAAAATGATAAACATGATAAACAAAGAATTCCCATTAATGTTATAAACTGTGGTCCATCTGGTATAGCAGTACCAAAGATGCCTGTTGGTTTATTGATTGCATAATGCTATGAAACAGAACATTTCGATAGATACATTTTCTAATAATCAATGAAACATTTTCAGCCCACGTGAACAATCAGGAGATCAAAAAGGGAGTAGTAAGCACACAACACATAGGCCTACCACATATTGCCGCACAAGGTTTTCTGGATCTTCACCCATGTAGATACAGACTCCCTTGAGGATACACTCCCGTTCAGTATCACACTGAAATAATTTTTTTTTAATTTTTTTTATTAGCGTCTTAGTTTAGCACTTTTGCTACATTGTGCTACTACTGGTGTACACTGTCGTTTGGGTACATATTTCTCTAAGGATGGTACCTACAATGGTACTAGCCTTGCTGTCAGCTCCAAATCATGTAGGAAAGAGATTGAGAGTAAAGACAAAGAGAGACACAAATATGAACATAAGTAAGAAATGAATAGAGGAAAAGTTCGAACTGAGACAAAAAGATGAATATAGTAGTTGAAAGATGAAAAATAAATAGATGTAGGGCCTCCCTTACAATTTGTATTGCGTTCTTGCCAATAAATTGTGGTACGTAAAATACGATACCATTTTACATAACCTTTCCACAATTCTAAAATTGTAATGTTTTTCAAAAAACTTGGTCATAAGAGATAACACTAAACAACAACTTGGTGTTTTAATGTTTCTGATTCTGTTAAAGGATTGTTTAAAATGGCAATATCTGTGGGAGTAGGTCCATTTACTTACTCATTTATACACATTATTTTTTTAATTAGTTCAGAATACAAATATACAAAAAAACACGTCATTTTTGTGAATCTATTTTAAAAAACAGAACTTGCCTTGGGTCGAGCATTTAACCAAAACTTACATAACAAATCGACACGTAAAAATAAATAATAAAAAAAGAGAAAATAAAGTAATTAAATCAATTCAAGGGCTTTTTTATCCTTAACCCGTTTCAATGACTTATACAAATGATTTAACTCAATCTACCAGTGGATCAGTAATTCTTCTTAACAGTTACACTTGCACACATTAATACATTTGTTTATGTATTGTCCAAGCCTTGTTTGCACTGACCGTATTTGTTTAGCCCAGCTGATGTTTTGTATAAATGTCTTTGTCCTTATGTAACTGTATTGTGGTTTTCAGTTGTTGAAATCTATTTTTCTATATTGATGTCTTGTTTTAATGTTTTTCCTGACGTGCTGTAACCCTGTTTTATGTTTCTGCAGAACAGGAACCTGCTGAAAACCAGTTTTTAAACGGAGTCAGGCCTGTTTTTTATATTGTAATGTACTGTTACTTTTTTTAACTTTCCTGTATAATAAATACATGAAATGAAATGAAATGAAAATCAGGGAGGCTTGCTCAAGCCACGCTTTTGTACGGTCAGTACTTTTGGAGCAATAATGGATAATGGCCTGGAACATGTATGTGTACTTATTAGTGAGGACTAAATTAGGACTGTATTTAGAGCTTATTCTGGTTTCCAACTTGGCCCCAGGTGTGTCTGTTAAAACCCAAACGGACACAACTTCTTTCTTTTGATGCTTTATTACAATCAAGTAACAGGACAAACATGGTCACGGGAAGCTCTGCTAGCTATGCGTTTGTGTGTGGTTCTGTAAAGAAATAAATAACATTGCAAAGGCTACCATACACAATGCATAGGAATCATATATATGCTAGTAAATAATAATAAACCCACTATTAATTACAATATCTAAAAGCAGTGTAGCCTAACTGTAGCGTGTACATAATGCACCTAGAATACAAACGTGAGCAAGGGCATTCAACAATCGCCATGATAGCAAATTAACAGCCAAGTGCAACCTAGCTAACAGGTGAAGAACACAAACAAGCTAACTTTAAATTGGCAATAAATACACTCACCTATAGGATTTTTAGGAACACCATACTAATACTGTGTTTGAACCCCCTTTCGCCCTCAGAACTGCTTTAATTCTACGTGGCATTGATTCAACAAGGTGCTGAAAGCATTCTTTAGAAATGTTGGCCCATATTGATAGGATAGCATCTTGCAGTTGATGGAGCTTTTGTGGGATGCGCATCCAGGGCACGAAGCTCCCGTTCCCCCACATCCCAAAGATGCTCTATTGATTTGACATCTGGTGACTGTGGGGGACATTTTAGTACAGTGAACTCATTTTCATGTTCAAGAAACCAATTTGAAATGATTCGAGCTTTGTGACATGGTGCATTATCCTGCTGGAAGTAGCCATCAGAGGATGGGTACATGCTGGCCATAAAGGAATGGACATGGTCAGAAACAATGCTCAAGTAGGCCGTGGAATTTAAACGATGCCCAATTGGCACTAAAGGGGCCTAAAGTGTGCCAAGATAACATCCCCCACCACCACCAGCCTGCACAATGGTAACAAGGCATGATGGTTTTATGTTCTCATTCTGTTTACACCAAATTCTGACTCTACCATCTGAATGTCTCAACAGAAATTGAGACTCATCAGACCAGGCAACATTTTTCCTTTCTTCAACTGTCCAATTTTGGTGAGCTCTTGGAGATTGTAGCCTCTTTTTCCTATTTGTAGTGGAGATGAGTGGTACCCGGTGGGGTCTTCTGCTGTTGTAGCCCATCCGCCTCAAGGTTGTGCGTGGCTTCACAATGCTTTGCTGCATACTCGGTTGTAACGAGTGGTTATTTCAGTCAAGTTGCTCTTCTATCAGCTTGAATCAGTCGGCCCGTTCTCCTCTGACCTCTAGCTCAACAAGGCATTTTCGCCCACAGGACTGCCGTGGATGTTTTTCCCTTTTCACACCATTCTTTGTAAACCCTAGAAATGGTTGTTGGTGAAAATCCCAGTAACTAAGCAGATTGT
>NC_045755.1:6898427-6906627 GCF_008692095.1 Etheostoma spectabile | reverse complement strand
GACCGGCCCGTCTGGCACCAACAACCATTCTGACATTCAGTTTGGAGTTCAGGAGATTGTCTTGACCAGGACCACGCCCCTAAATGCATTGAAGCAACTGCCATGTGATTGGTTGATTAGATAATTGCACTAATGAGAAATTGAAAAGGTGTTCCTAATAATCCTTTAGATGAGTGTAGACCAATACAACAACGGGCTTAAATGAACTGACAACATAAGTTACACAATTTACAGTTCTCAAAGACGCACACGCACTCTCAACTGATTATCCTACGGACAGCTAGTCTCTTTTTCCTTTCTATCACTTTCTTCTCCGTGTGTCGTACGCGCCCGCTCGCGGTGTGAGGCACGTGTCCGCGTTATTCTCTGACATGACGACCTCTTGTACAAAACTAAAGTAACGAGCAAATTTTTTTTAAAAGGTAAGTAGGCTAGTATAAAGTACCGATATTTGTGTTAAAATGTAAGGAGTAAAAGTAAAAAGTCGCCGCAAGAATAAATAGTAAAGTAAAAATAACTGAAAAATCTACTCGAGTACAGTAAAGTATTTGTATTTCGTTACTTCCCATCTCTGCGTTAAAGTCACACGACAGTCTCCTTCGGTAGGTTCCGTGGCACAATCCACCCGCCATACTCCTGGGTAGCCATTGAATGACTGTTTCGTTCTGTTCTGTCTCTATCAGGACTATACATAGGCCTAATGGACAATTAAAGCAGTCTTGCTTAGCTACTTGAACTTTATTGCATGTGTGCAGTCATCATCTCTTAACTCTCTGCCTAGGCAACATTATCTGAACCGTACAGTACTTAAACAAACCATCCTATTGTTAAATCTTTCTTTTTCTTTTTCCGAGTTAGTCTCTCCCATGAACTTAGGTATTCTAGTGCAACAAACTTGTCCCATATGTTCTGCTCATTTACAACAGATCTAACGCCATAAGCAATAATATTTCAGCAGTTCAAAACGTCAGTTTTTCAACTGTTTTTCAAGGGCATAAACAACACATTTTCATTATTCTAATTTTTTTTCCCAGTCCCATTGACTGCCATTCATTTTGACGTCACTTTGACAGCAGCAGACGTTTTTGTAAAAATAGGCTAAGGATTGTGTCATAACCACGCAATTTGCTGTCATAGTTGACAAATCACCGTAATGTCAGGAGAAGCTCTTAGACAGTTTTGACTTACATGTTTAGGTTTAATTACAAACGTTAACTAGCATGTTAACAGTAATTAGCCTGTGTCTCCGTCTCAGCTGATAGGGAATGATTGAGATTTCTCTTAGCACAGCTACCATAAGACTTACAACTTTTAGACAGGTTGCTCACGTCACATCTACATAGGTTGGAGGCTGCGCAGTAACACCCAGCCATCCCTGGAAAAGTGCTTCTAATATCCTTCCCTGGTCTCCGTCCAGAACAACGGGATTTGTTGGTCCATTCCTTTAACTGTCTGTATTAAATAAACAAGCCTATTGTTACACTATCCACTCGCCATACTAGGGTATCCATTGAATGACACTATTCACTCGCCATATATTGTAGACAGTTAAAGAAATATTGCCATATTTGCAGCGAGTCCTAGCCTTTCTTTAACTGTCTATGGGTCCAGCTGCGGCCTGCAGCCACTCAAGCCACGCCCTCCTGTAGAAATAATGCTGCTTTAACGTGCCGTGGGACATATTAGAGTTATACCTATAACAAGTGTTTGGAAAGTAGTAAAAAAGGCGATCTAAAGCATTTTTAAATCTACATAGTTGCTCAAACGTGGCGTCTAGATAGTAGCCGTAACAGGAAGAATTACTGCGACCACACATTGTCGTTTTGTTGCAACATGCATCCTTAAGTACAGCCTGAATGGCATTGCTTCACCTTCCATTTACTGATTCGACACACAATAGCAGCCATTATTTGTTGTTTTGGTACAAGTTGCAAATTGTTGTTTACAGGCAAAACACTGCCCTGTATACAACTCGGCCTCGAACTCGGAAGTAGTAAAATGATTCCGAGTGTTGTTGAAGGCACCATAACAGCTATCCAACCTTGCTAGTTTTAGCTAGCATGTTGGCTAATGCGGATACAATACCTAGCTACATACGACGTTAAATTATACGGAAAAGGACATCCTGTAAAACAAAGCAAAAGGATTATAGCCTTTTTTCCTTTGTGATCCCGATTAACCCACTGAAGCCATGACGGACTGTCCTGCTCAGCCTACTTTATCAACAAACATCAATGTTAGCTGCGCAATGAGCAGCGGTCGCTAAGCTGATTTTGGCCAACTAAATTAGCTGCATGCTAGTTTTCCATAGCCTCAAATGCTTCAATGAATGGGGGTTGTCGCACGGAGTGAAGACACCAGTCAACAGTGTACGCTTGCTATTAGCTTCCTCCTTGTTGTGGTCCAGTTCGGCTTGTATCAGGTGCTCAAAGAAGTGGACGTGAAGACGAGAGTTTTTATTAAAGCCGTACGCGCGAGCCTGATTACGTTAGCTAGCTAACCAATGAACATTAACGTTACCAGCTAGCCACAAGACCGCGAATAACTTTGTTGGAAATGCACCATCGCGAAGAAATCATGCATTACCCAGGTACATAGACTTAGCAATAGCAATGCTAGCTTGCGTAACGTTAACATAATATTACAGCCAACATTGTAAGGATAAAGCCGGGGTGTTTTTGTTTACAAACTTCTTTTCAAATTCTGGGATTGTCCCTGGCCCAAGTCTCCACTGCAGAGCTGTTTTTGGGTGAAGTTATCATCTGTGAGAAAAGGAATGATGGCGTTTCGGACTAACCCTGCCCTCCGTCCCAGGTAGGGGAGTGGTGCTGAAGACTCCCCGGCCTTTCCTGGCCCGCTGATCACGGATGATGGGATAACATTGATCATTAGGAGCTTGGTTGTTGTATCAATGCATTCACTTTCAAACCAGATTATGACACTCCATCGCGACTGGGATGCCCTGACATTGAAGTAAATAGCTATCTAGGCGATTTAAAGGATCATGATGGACACAGAGGAAGTTCCCCAAGACGACAATTGTTGGAAATAATCATGGACTGTTGAGCTCAACTCGGTGCATTTTTATCAAATAGTATTTTTAAAGACTGTTTTCACTGGCACCACACCAACATGTCAGCATTTGCCGAGTTCGTCCCCCCACCTGAATGCCCGGTTTTTGAGCCGACTTGGGAGGATTTCTCGGATCCTTTAGGATTTATCAACAAGATCCGACCCATTGCAGAGAAAACGGGCATCTGCAAGATTCGACCCCCCGAGGTAAACTCCCATATCATTTTAAACATTGGATTAAAGTATGCGAGGATTTGCCTATTATGCTCCTACGTAGCCTATGTAGTGGTGGTTTACTAGGGCCTGCGTGAATTTGTGCGATAGGCAACGGCATTACTAGTTGCCATTACTCTAATAGAGGTCAAATAAGGCTTAATTTCTTTAGACTCACAGTACACATTTTGCACTTTGGTGACATTGGGGTTTCTTTGTTCCCCAGAAAAGTTTTGGAAAGGCGCAATGAATTTAACAGTTGTTACAGTCCCTTTGTTTTTGTTTTCTTCACGGCTAGCTAAGTAACAGTCCAGTGATTGTTACGTTAGCTAAGATGCGACATTGGGCCACATGCAGGCCTGCCGCTCCTGTCAGACTATAAACCCATATTTATGCTTTGTTATGTAGACACAAGCATCCATTCGAGTACATTTTCTAGGACCTTTTAACTGTTAGGGTGTTTGTGGCCAGCAATGCATTAACAACCTTTCAGAATAGACATCATTATATTTTGGAAATAATAGCTTCAAATTGGACGCATTTATGCACCGTAAGTGCTGTTATAAAATGGGCTCAAGTGCTCTTTTCAGACTGTATAAGTATCGTGTTATAATCATATCATAACTTTATAAGCTCTGCTCCTGTTCTTTATTTGAGAAACACCGATTTCGTTTAAGTTGCAGACAGCGTTGTTGCTGTCATTTCCTCATTGCTGATGTTGTTGAGGGATTTCGATTCTATTTTGTTGTCTATCAGGACTGGCAGCCTCCGTTCGCTTGCGATGTACGCAACTTCCGCTTCACTCCTCGAGTACAAAGACTAAATGAACTGGAGGTAAGTTTGCCAAGAAAATGCATCATGCCTTCATAACAATAAACTGAGTAAGGGTGTGTCTTAGGCATTGCTTAATGCTGCGTATGTCTGTGAAAAGCAATTTATAAATACATTACATACCTCATTAGGAACATGACTTCATTCATACTTCTTAAATAGCAGAAGACTTTGTCTTCACATGCAATACCTTCTGTCTTGCACCTGTTGAGATTTCTGTTTTTTTAAGCCTTCTACTTAATGTTGTTTAACGTATGTAAAATAACGGCAGCAGGACAGCTCCAATATGGGAGTTGTAAGGTTTTCACAGTACGATTGTGCATCAGAGTGCAACCGTTCAAACATAATTTTGCCTGAGATGTCCTGTGTTCAGTGGGCTCCTACATTCAGTGTCCTCTCTCCTCTCTCTGCTGCCTGTCCAGGCCCTCACTCGGGTTAAGCTCAACTTTCTGGATCAAATCGCTAAGTTCTGGGAGCTGCAGGGATCTAAGACACGATTTCCTCACGTGGAGAGAAAAGTTTTGGACCTCTATCAGCTCAGCAAGGTAGAACGATATCCATGTTTTTAATGCGCTGTTGGTTTTTGACTAATTATTTAACATGGATTTTCAGCTGGTGTATGTACATTTTTTTTGTCCTTAATGATGTATAAATGCTCATATTGAACACCTGTGTGTTTCAGATTGTTTCCTCAGAGGGTGGCTTTGAGAATGCGTGTAAAGAGAAGAGGTGGTCCAAGGTGGCTAGCCGGATGGGCTTCCCAGCTGGGAAAGGCACCGGCTCACTGCTGCGCTCCCACTATGAGAGGATCCTTTATCCATATGAACTCTTCCAGTCTGGGGCCACGCTGACTGTGAGTTCTTCTCATTTAACATAGACAAACTAACACAGTTTGACCGTGCTTCATACAGCTACAGCTGCACAATAGAAATCAGAAAACCAAACCCTACGGGAAATTCACCCATCAACATGTACAGTACAGTGTCTACATAATTTATACAACCATAATTTGGGCATACTCTTGAATACTGGGTTCAACTGTACATTATGTAAGTGGGTATTCACTCTTTATTTCCCAATGAGCTAAAGTAGTTTTGGCTGTTCCCAGTGTCGCTCTCAAATTTAACTCTCGGATCATTTTATACATTAACCAATCTTGGCCTAACCAAATAAAACATGTAGCTGTTGTTGTTGTGGCCTAATGTCGCAGTAATAAGAAAAGGTTTCCAAAACTTACTTTGTTTCTGCTCCACCCCTTTCCCCACCAGGGCATCCAGCGGCTATACGAGGAAGGCGATGATGTGGAAGAGGTCGATGAGGGAGTTGGTGAGGAGGCAGTGGAGGATGAGGAGCAAGATGAGGAGGAGGAGGAGGATAAGGAGAAAGATTGGGAGGGTGATGCCATGCAGACCAAGGAGCGGCTTCTGCCTGAGAGACGCTCCAGGCGCCTTAAGTCTGAGGTAAGCGGAGATTATATGTTGTATTTGGAATGGCTAGGAGATTGGGACACACTACAAAAACTTGTCATTTTGCCAAGCTGACCTCAGAAGCGTTATACAATTTTAAGTTTTTTTTCATAACCTATGTTGTTGAACGTCATTTGAAAAAAATATTACTGTTGGGTCACAAATCCATCCTTTATGTGCTCAGTATTCAATTTAAAGCATGGTTTATGCTTCTGCGTAAAATCTGCACCGTTGCTACGTACGTAGGTACTTACGTGGAGAGCGGACCTACGCCATGGCCCGACGTGCACCTCTCAAAAAATGCAGCTACACGTTGCGGAGACACACCTCGCTCGGACGTGGCTTGGTAGCGTTACATTTCCCCCGACTCATTTCCTGGTTCTCCTTCTCCATAAACAACACAAAATCAAGGGGAGGGTTAACTTTTCCTGCTACAGATTTCTGACCGTGGTCAGAAAGCAGAGGGGAGACACTTTGTTTCTCTTACTATGACTCTAGAGTCGGTACTCGCGCTGACGTTAATCTCCGTCACTCTCTCACTTGCTCAACCACACACTCCCCACACACACACACCGGCCCTGCTATTCTCTCAAAGAGATTGACGCAAAACACTTATTTAGGCTACAGCAAAAGCTCTGCATGGAGCCTCCGCAAGACCATAACTTCATGCTTAAGTCATTTTCAAAAACTGTTTGTATACAGCTATATGATATACAAACTAGAGTTTGTTTGCCCCCTTGATGCGGTTTGTTTAGGCAAGTTTGAATGCAGCAATCGCACCAACAACATCCATTGGTGCGCTTTCAATCAATCCCTGGAGCGGTTCGCTTGTGGTGAGAACATGATGCGACCTCGAACCGCACCAATGGTCTATTCCGCAAGTCAGACACTTCCTGTATTTACTTTCTTGCTCCCATCCCAGACACTTCTGACCAATAAGCGGAGTGAATGTTCTTGTGTGGTTTCTAATGACAAATTTTGGTTGCCTTGGATTCTATGTGTGAATGAAACCGAACCAAGGGGAAATCGCTCCAAGTTTAAAAATGCATGAACTGATGCGGACAAGATCAAACAAACTATAGGCGTGAAAATGCCCTCAGTCATTAATTAGCACTCACTAGAAGTGTGTGGTGTTGTCTGTATCTACATAGCCCCTGTCCTTTGCGTGAATTCTGTTTTTATTTTATTTTGGTGAGTGCGTGGTTTTTTGGCATCAACAAAGAGCTTTTGCGCCCCATGTGGGTGTGTAACCCCCAGCCAATAATCAGCATGCAGGTTGTGCAGCCCATTTTAATTTCCTACCACCGCTATGCCCTTTGTATCTCATATTGAGGCACACGTCTGACTGACACAGAGAAACAGATGGGATGAAGCTCTGCTTTCACTCATAATCTGACAATGCGATAACTTCTTGCGGAGGTGTGTGTATGTGTTTATTTTTGCTTTAAAACATAACAGCCCTGCAGCAATCTGAAAAGAAGAATCCGTCTAACATTTGGCCATTTAGCAGGATCACTCTGGTTCACAGGCTGCTGTTGTTGTGTTTCTCTAGAGGGAAAACAAGGAGCCAAAAGGCCTAAAGATCTTTGGTACAAGTCCCAAGATGGTCGGCTTGGAGATTGTATCAGCTGGTAAGGATCTTTTTTGGTTGACCTGTAATTCACCCACAACAGACACTGAGCAATCAATCATCGGTGTTACTGTGAGAATTTCTATTCTCACACCGGCACCTTTTCCCTTTCGCTTAGATGACGGATTCAACAGGAAGCAGCGTCACCTCAAAGCCCAGGCCTTTGCCATTAAAATGAGACCACGCAAGGAGACCCTAGAGGTCAACTTTGTGAGTGTCATTTCAGTGTGTTTGGCATTTGCCTGCTGGTTGATGGTTTATTAAATCTTGGAAAAAATCTGTGCGTGACCGTCCCTGTATTTTTCTGTGGTGTTGATCCCCCAGATTGACCTGTACCTCTGCCTGGTGTGTGGCCGGGGCGATGAGGAGGACCGTCTCCTGCTGTGTGACGGCTGTGACGACAGCTACCACACCTTCTGCCTGATCCCACCTCTACAGGATGTGCCCAAGGGGGACTGGCGCTGCCCTAAATGTGTTGCTGAGGTAAGACTTGAACGCTGTCTGGCCAATCAAAATTTGTAAAGAAAGAAAAAAAAATGTTTTCATATCATCACATGGACAAATGGACATGCAAATGTCATTTTGACAATCAGACAAAAACAAATGGAGGCCCTCTGTCTTTTCTGGGCATTGTCCAGTGCCTGTTGAAAAGGTGTTTGTTTGGAACGGGTCGATTGCTTGGCCTGTGGTATTATCAAAATGAAACTGTACCCCAAAATTACTACCAAAAGGACCCCAAACCTCTTAATATGCAACTTCTACCCGCCCCGTTATAAGAGCCAATCATCACATATCAACCACCAAATTTATCACTTCAGCAGAGGTGTTAATTTATATACAGTTTTAGTGGCTTGACAGTTAACAGTGAAGTAGGGGATTTGATTCACGGGGGTATTTTGGCAATGGTAATGTTATTAGTGTTGTAAATTAGCAGTAGACTTAATTAATCCTGGTTCAGCTCTGAGATTTTCTCGCATTGCACAGCGCT
>NC_045755.1:6897650-6898417 GCF_008692095.1 Etheostoma spectabile | reverse complement strand
AATCTCTGAGATGACGTTATGTTCTGCCTCTGGTTAGAAGTGGTGAATGTAGGCTCCAGCTCACAGCAACCTAATACTATATAGTGTATGGCTTTTGTTTGATATTTAGTGTTGACAGATGGCTTTTTGATGAGCTTCTTCTTAGCAAAAAAATAGACATGCGTAGCGTAACAGTTGCGATGTTCCTTTCAGCTATGCACTCGTGCTCCAGGAAAGTGAAGAAAAGTAAGTTTGGTATATCCAATCATTTAGCTAACGTTGGAAGCAGGAAAAGAGGTCCCTCGTTTAATTTCCTTCTCTTCTGTGATCAGGTCATTTTTGATCATCATATGGAACATTACACAGTTTCAGAAACGTGTAAAAGTTACTCATAGTGACTTTAAATTATATTGTTTTGTCTTTAAAGATAGATTTTCCCCTGTTTTTGCACAGGTAAAATGTGTGTACCACTTTCAATTCAGTTCTTTTTTGTGCGGGGGCAGCATAACCTTTGCTACAGTGCTGTGAAATGGGTATATGTTTCTGTACAAATAGGAGAAACGTGCAAAGACGATGACAGCTGTCAAACAGGTCTGTGTGTAACGTCTTCAAAAAAGAAAAGGAAATTAAGTGCAGTGCGGTTGTACGTGGTTTATGTGTTGAAGCTTAAATCTGTAATTTATAGCGAGGCTGAGAGTCACAATACAAGTGTTCAGTGACACAGTGGGAAAATCATGAATGGGTCTCTCTCTCTCTCTCTCTCTCTCTCTCTCTCTCTCTCTCTCTCT
>NC_045755.1:6889392-6897625 GCF_008692095.1 Etheostoma spectabile | reverse complement strand
GTCTCTCCCCCCTCTCTGAGACTGTTAGACTTGGCATTTACATGCGTCTTTGATGATCCGACTCAAGTGGACAGCTCTAAGTACGTCAGTTGTCATCTACACATGCATCTTGAATGCCCATATTTCATTGATCTCCCTTCCCCCCTCTGTATGCAAATAAACACTTACATCATTCATTTGCATATACAGAAATATATAATAATATTATATTATATATATATAATATATATATATATATACACTGTATATTATATAATTTTTTTTTTAAAGATTATTTTTGGGCATTTTAGGCCTTTAATTGACAGGACAGTTTTAAGACGTGAAAGGAAGATAGGGAGTGACATGCAGCAAAGGGCCGCGGCCGGACTCGAACCCGGCGCCGCTGCGTCGAGGAGTAAACCTCTAATATGGCCACCGCTCTACCAACTGAGCTATCTGGGTGCCCAGAATATTATTTTTAATATTATATAAAATGTGCTGTGGCTCAGTGGTAGAGCGTTGCCTGCCAATCGGAAGGTCGGTGGTTCGATCCCTGCCCTGCAGTCATTTGTCGAGTGTCCTTGGCAAGTCGCTGAACCCGGTTGCCCCGGTGCTGCGCATCGGAGTGTGAATGTGTGTGAGTGTTTTGATGGAGCGGTGGCACCTTGTACGGCAGCCCCGGCCACAGTGTATATGTGTGTGAATGGTAATGTTTCCTGTAGATGTAAAAGCGCTTTGAGCAGTTGTTAAGACTGGAAAAGCGCTATATAAATACAGCACATTTACATTTAATTAAAAATCATTTTATTATGTGTGTGTATAATTTCAGTGTTGCTCCTTACATTATCTTACATAATTCCAGAAACGTGTGATGACTGACAGTTGTCTTTGAAGAATGACCAAACGTTACAGTTAGGAAAAAAGTATTTCATCCCCAGCTGATTTTTGTACATTTGCCCACTGACAAAGAATGATCAGTCTATAATTTTAATGGTAGATTAATTTGAACAACGGGAGACAGAATAACAACAAAAAATCCAGAAAAACGCATGTCAAAATTTTTTATAAATTGATTTGCATTTTAATGGGGAAAATGTATTTGACCCCTGCAAAACATGACTTAGTACTTGGGGAAAACCCTGGTTGGCAATCACAGAGGTCAGACGTTTCTTGTAGTTGGCCACCAGGTTGGCACACTCTCAGGAGGATTTTGTCCCACCCTCTCGGCAGATCTTCCCCAAGTCATTAGGTTTCGAGGCCGACTTTTGGCACTCGAACCTTCAGCTCCCTCCACAGATTTTCTATGGGATTAAGGTCTGAAGACTGGCTAGGCCACTCCAGGATCTTAATGTGCTTCTTCTTGGCCCCTCCTTTTGGTCTCATCTGACCACACACTTTTACCCAGATTCCTCTGAATCATTAAGATGTTCAATGCCAAACTTCAGACGGCATGTACTGTGCTTTCTTGAGCAGGGGGACCTTGCGGGCGCTGCAGTGTTCAGTCCTTCACGGCGTAAGTGTTACCAATTGTTTTCTTGGTGACTATTGTCCAGCCGCCTTGAGATCATTGACAATCCTCCCTTGTAGTTCTGGGCTGATTCCTCACTGTTTTTATGATCAATGCAACTCCACTAGGTTGATCTTGCATGGAGCCCCAGGCCAAGGGAATTGACAGTTGTTTTTGTGTTCTTCCATTTGCAAATAATCGCACCAACTGTTGTCCCCTTCTCACCAAGCTGCTTGGCAATGGTCCTGTAGCCCATTCCAGACTTGTGTAGTTCATAATCTAGTCCCTGACATCCTTGGAGTGCTCTTTGGTCTGGCCACGGTGTAGAGTTTGGAATATGAGTGATTGATTGCTTCTGTGGACAGGTTTCTTTTTAAGGTAACAAATGAGATTAGGAGCATTCCCTTTAAGAGTGTGCTCCTAATCTCATCTTGTTGCCTGTATAAAAGATACATCGGAGCCAGAAATCTTTCTGATTGAGAGGATCTACCAATCTACCATTAAAATTATAGACTGATCATTTCTTTGTCAGTGGGCAAACTATAAATCAGCAGGGGATCAAATACATTTTTCCCTCATTGTATCTAGTTAATTATGGAATAGGATTTTTGCTTGAAATGCAATCCCTCTAACAAATGTAAGAATTAGTATATTCCTTTATTGTTCTATTACACATTTAACCCCTTTATGCATAATACACATGATGTACATTTGTATTATAATAAAGTGTGGTCCATCTTCCCTCACAGGATGCAGTAAGCCCAGGAGGCATTTGCTTCGAGCAGGCAGTGAGGGAGTCAGTCTCCGAGCTTTGAGATGGCTGACCACTTCAAGTCTGACTATTTCACATGCCTGTTCATGTATGTAAGATCCTTTAGTGAGCTCAAATATGTATACTGTTACACAGGTGTCCTTCCATCATCTGACTGTCACACTTTCTGCTTTAACAATTAGAGGTTCATGTTTTGATCACAGGCTTTTCCCTGTTGAGAGAAGGCAGGGGATTTCATCATTTCCGTCTGTGCCCTCCAGATGGTCCCACAGAGTTGGTGGAGAAAGAGTTCTGGCGCCTGCGTCAGCAGCATTGAGGAGGATGTCATCGTAGAGTACGGAGCTGACATTAGCTCCAGGAGTGGGCAGCGGTTTCCTGTCAGGGACGGTAAAAGGAGACTAATGAGATGAAGAGGTGAGAAGTTGTTACTTTGTATTTCCATTAGAGATGTTCGATACCAGTTATCGTATTGCCTCCGATACTGCCTAAAACGCTGGTATCTGTATTGGAAATTACGGGAGTTTATGCACCGATCTCATACCACGTAATAAAGCCCTAAAGAAAATCATAGTTAAAGTAGTTTAGTATGTTCTTTTTTTTCATTATGACTGACTGTCAAATGGATAATAAAGAAAGTTCTACAGTTTTCATTGTTTGTGGTTGCTAGGCCAACACAAATCACATTATATCACATCCATAAAGGGATAGTAATTTACAGTTGTTAAAACTAATAAAAGATATGTCACGCTGGTTTCGGATCATTGCTCGGTCGCGGCTGATACGCAAGTTCAAGTACTCGGAATTGGCATCGGCAGCAACAAATGATATGGACCATCTCTAATTTCCATAAACTCTTCCAGTGTTTCCTTGGTTTTTATTTTTTCACATCCTGTCTTGAGTATGACTTTTAGACTCTGTTATAGGTGCATATTACGTTGAGCAGTACACTTCTTTAGAGGTTCAGTATAACCAGTAGAGGACTCATGATGGGGATTCCCTGTGTTCAATAGACATCACCTCATATCCATCAACTTCCATCTGACAGATCCACTAAAAGCTTTTTCTCTTTGATAAGGGTTAAGTAAACATGCCATTTGTCCTGAGTGAAAGATAGCACTTTGTTGCTCTTCTATTAGGAGTATGCCAACTCAGGTTGGAACCTGAATAACATGCCAGTGCTGGAGCAGTCGTGTGCTCACCCACATCATGTGGACATCTCGGGTATGAAGGTGCCCTGGCTCTACGTGGGCATGTGTTCTCTTCCTTCTGCTGGCACATCGAGGACCACTGAGTTACTCCATAAACTTCCTGCACTGGTGAGACTGAAAAAAGTGTCCGAACAAGACTTAATTTCAATTCTGACCTATGAATGTTGGTGGAAACGGAAACTACACTATTAAAGCAAAGAGTACTGCTGGTATTTGAAAAAGTAAGATTATTGAATTATAGAAATTCACCTTTATTCCACTTGTGTGTCGCTCTGGAAAAAAACATGAGTATTAAGTATTTTAATGTTAATTTATTCCTCTCCTCCGGGGTGAACCGAAGACTTGGTACGGCGTGCCGGCCTCTGCAGCCGAGAAACTGGAGGCCGTTATGAAAAAGTTGGCTCAGAGCTGTTTGACTCCCAACCTGACCTCCTCCACCAACTGGTCACCATCATGATCCCTGTCCTCATGGAGCATGGTCCCTTTGTATTCTGAGCCTTTGTGTGGGTTGGATGATTACATAGATATTGCCATGTTGATTATAAGTGGACATGTATGTGTTTATTCCCCCCCCTCAGGTGTACAGGACCAATCAGTGTGCAGGGGGTTGTGGTGACCTTCCCCAGGGCCATCATAGCGGCTTCAACCAGGGCTACCAACTTCTGCAGAGGCTGTTAACTTCGTAAACCTCTATATATGGGCACCCGCTCTACCAACTGAGCTATCTGGGTGCCCAGAAATATATATTTTTAATATTATATAAAAAATGTGGCTGTGGCTCAGTGGTAGAGCGGTTGCCTGCCAATCGGAAGGTCGGTGGTTCGATCCTGGTGGAAAAGCCGAGGGGGGGAAAAAAAATTGGTTAAGATTGGCAGGTGGTTGCCAAAGACCATGCAAGTATTAGCATAACAGGAAATCAAAAAGAAGACCTCAAAAGCTCACATATAGAAAGAGCAACAAAGTGTCTAGTGCTATCGCTATCTTTCACTTCAGGACAAATGGCATTTTTACTTAACCCTTATACAAGAGAAAAAGCTTTTAGTGGATCTGCAGATGGAAGTCGATTGATATGAGGTGATGTCTATTGAACACAGGGAATCCCCATCATGAGTCCTCTACTGGTTATACTGACCTCTAAAAAAGTTGTACTGCTCAACGAATATGCACCTATAACAGAGTCAAAAGTCATACTCTAAGACAGGATGTGAAAAAATAAAACCAAGGAAACACTGGAAGAGTTTATGGAAATTAGAATGGTCCGATATCATTTGTTGCTGCCCGATGCCAATTCCGATACTTGAACTTGCGTATCACCGCGACCGAGACAATGATCCGAACCAGCGGTGACATATCTATTATGTTTTAACACTGTAAATTACTATCCCTTTATGGATGTGATATAATGTGATTTGTTGTTGGCCTAGCAACCACAAACAATGAAAACTGAGAACTTTCTTTTATTTCCATTTGACAGTCGTCATATGAAAAAAAAGAACATACAAACTACTTTAACATAGATTTTCTTTGGGCTTTATACGTGGTATGAGATCGGTGCATAAACCCCGTAATTTCCAATACAGATACCAGCGTTTTAGGCAGTATCGGAGGCAATACGATACTGTATCGAACCTCTAATGGAAATACAAGTAACAACTTCTCACCTCTTCATCTCCCATTAGTCTCCTTTTACCGTCCCTGACAGGAAACCCCGCTGCCACCTCCTTGGAGCTAATTTCAGCTCCGTACTCTACGATCCATCCTCCTAATGCTGCTGACCAGGCGCCAAACTCTTTCTCCACCAACTCTGTGGGGACCATCTGGGGCACAAGACGGAAATGATGAAATCCCCTGCCTTCTCTCAACAGGGAAAAGCCTGTGATCAAAACATGTAACCTCTATTGTTAAAGCAGAAGTGTGACAGTCAGATGATGGAGGACACCTGTGTAACAGTATACATATTGGAGCTCACTAAGGATCTTACAACATGAACAGGCATGTTGAAATAGTCAACTTGAAGTGGTCAGCCATTTCTCCAAGCTCTGGACTGTACTCCCTCACTGCCTGCTCGAAGCCAAATGCCTCCCTGGGCTTACTGCACCCTGTGAGGGAAGATGGACCACACTTTTTTATAATACAAATGTACATCATGTGTATTATGCATAAAGGGGTTAAATGTGTAATGAACAATAAAGGAATAACTAATTCTTATCATTTGTTAGAAGGGATTGGCATTTCAAGCAAAAATCCTATTCCATAATAACTAGATACAATGAGGGAAAAATGTATTTGATCCCTGCTGATTTATAATTTTGCCCACTGACAAAGAAATATCATCTATAATTTTAATGTTAATTTGGTGATCCTCTCAATCAGAAAGATTTCTGGCTCCGATGTATCTTTTACAGGCAACAAGATGAATTAGGAGCACACTCTTAAAGGGAATGCTCCTAATCTCATTTGTTACCTTTATAAAAGACACCTGTCCACAGAAGCAATCAATCACTCATATTCCAAACTCTACACCGTGGCCAAGACCAAGAGCACTCCAAGGATGTCGGGACTAGATTATGAACTACACAAGTCTGGAATGGGCTACAGGACCATTGCCAAGCAGCTTGGGTGAGAAGGTGACAACATTGTTTCGATTATTTGCAAATGGAAGAAACACAAAACAACTGTCAATCTCCCTTGGCCGTGGCCTGCAAGATCTAACCTAGTGGAGTTGCATTGATCATAAAAACAGTGAGGAATCAGCCCAGAACTACAAGGGGGATCTTGTCAATGATCTCAAGGCGGCTGGGACAATAGTCACCAAGAAAAACATTGGTAACACATACCCGTGAAGGACTGAAATCCTGCAGCGCCCGCAAGTCCCCCTGCTCAAGAAAGCACATGTACATGCCCGTCTGAAGTTTGGCATTGAACACTTAATGAGTTCAGAGGACATCTGTAAAAGTGTGTGGTCAGATGAGACCAAAAGGAGTGGCTCAAGAAAGCACATTAAGATCTCTGGAGTGGCCTAGCCAGTCTTCAGACCTAATCCCATAGAAAATCTGTGGAGGGAGCTGAAGGTTCGAGTTGCCAAAAGTCGGCGAAAACCTGACTTGGGAAAGAAAAAAAAATGGAAAGAAAGAAAAGAGACAAGGGTACGAAGAAGAAGGGAAGGAACCAAGTTAAATAGAAAGAAACTATGGTCACGAACAGGGGAAAGAAGAGATCTGCTAGAAGTAGTGGGACCAAATCAGCGGCGGGTCGGCGTGAGGGGAACAATGTACACACCCTTAGTTGACCGCGGCAAAAAAAACGGCAGGTACAAGTAAAACGCGGTGGCTGACCCCAGTAACAAAAAAAAGGTGTGGTGGAAATAGTGGGGGTGCCAGACCAAAAGGCGAAAAGGTCTATTTTCGCGCCCCCGGGGGGGAGAGGGACAAATGCAGGCGGGAGTAATGGAAAGAAAGGTACATGGTAATTTGCAGAGGGGGAGGAAAAAAAATCAAAAAGGCAGGTCAAAAGGCTTAGTAAAGTTGGCCGCATCATGGTGGGAACAGAGCGAGGAAAACAAGGGGGGTAGAGCAAGGCTGACGTGAGGGAAAAAAACAAAATAAACAATGACAAAAATAAAGAAAAAAAAATTTTGACGGGGGGAGAAAAAAAAAATGAGGGAAGGGAAGAAAAGTGGGGGATGTGGGGGAATGGGGTGGATAGCAAAAGAATGGTCGTGCGGGCGGGAGGGGACTATTGGTTATGTTTGGCTCCCTCGCTGAGCTCCCCGTCCCCTTGTGCGAGAGCCTGTCCCAAATCCTTCCCGTTGTTCAATACAGATTTAACAAAAAAAATCGGTGGAACCAATGTAGGGCCCAGTTAGAGCCGATCATTGAAAAAGGGGGGGGGTAAGAGGGTCTTTTCATCAGTTGAGTGGGCAAGATGTACGAGAAAATCATGGCGTGTGGGAAAGAAGGGAAAATACTCTTTAACACGCACATGAACCTGTAACGGGGTTTGGAGGAAAGGGGGGAGAGAAAGGAGGAAAAAGTCAATCTGTGGGGCGGAACAAGAAAAAAACAAACATGGGGGCGTCTGCGTGATCATGAGGGGGGGAACACGGTGAGGAAGTGTTCGGACAGATAATAGTAAATAGAGGAATAAGATGGTGAGCTGGTGGTAAGGGGGGGAGGGGGCTAAAGTAACAAAAAACAAAAAGGACAAAATGGGACAAAGACAAGAAAAGGTAAAATTCGCAAAAACAAACAGACCAATAACTACAGAAATTCGGAAAAGGGGGTTTTTAATTAAGTAGTCCATGAAATGCTGGAGGGAATATTATAATAGCGACATGGGGGTGGGAGTGCCAGGGAGGGGGGTCTGTAACAACGTGGCATCCAGGAAAAGGCACGGGCATTTGATAGGACAACAAAGGTCGCAGGGTAAAAACCTTGCGGAACCGCTGTTCACACACCACGATGGAGGGAAAGAAAGAGGGGGAACGAGCTGTGGCCGGGGAAGGTGGCTGAAGTCACCGTAACACGGTGTCCACCAAAGCTCAGACTGCAGATAAACACTCACACAAACACTGCACACTCCGGCGGCTACAACACAAGGAGGCAACTCGGGTATCATGCGGGACTTGCCCAAGGGGAACATCGACAATGTACGGTTGCAGGTGTGGCAGGGGTATGCGAACGCGGCCTGGGGACCTTGGGGCGCGAGTGGTGGTGCAGGGGCAAGCGGCGGGGGCGGTCGTAGGAAGGGAGAAGAGGGGGGAGGCCC
>NC_045755.1:6876322-6889367 GCF_008692095.1 Etheostoma spectabile | reverse complement strand
ACAACTGCTCAAAGCGCTTTTACATCTACAGGAAACATTACCATTCACACACATATACACTGTGGCCGGGGCTGCCGTACAAGGTGCCACCGCTCCATCAGATAACACTCACACACATTCACACTCCGATGCGCAGCACCGGGCAACCGGGTTCAGCGACTTGCCAAGGACACTTCGACAATGACTGCAGGGCAGGGATCGAACCACCGACCTTCCGATTGGCAGGCAACCGCTCTACCACTGAGCCACAGCACATTTTATATAATATTAAAAATAATATTCTGGGCACCCAGATAGCTCAGTTGGTAGAGCGGTGTGCCCATATTAGAGGTTTACTCCTCGACGCAGCGGCGCCGGGTTCGAGTCCGGCCGCGGCCCTTTGCTGCATGTCACTCCCTATCTTCCCTTTCACGTCTTAAAACTGTCCTGTCAATAAAGGCCTAAAATGCCCCAAAAATAATCTTTAAAAAAAAAATTATATATATATACAGTGTAATATATATATATATTATATAATATAATATAATATTATTATATATTTCTGTATATGCAAATGAATGATGTACGTGTTTATTTGCATACAGAGGGGGAAGTGAGATCACATGAATATGGGCATTCAAGATGCATGTGTAGATGACAACTGACGTACTTAGAGCTGTCCACTTGAGATCGGATCATCAAAGACGCATGTAAATGCCAAGTCTAAACGTCTCAGAGAGGGGGGAGAGAGAGAGAGAGAGAGAGAGAGAGAGAGAGGAGAGAGAGAGAGAGAGAGAGGAGAGAGAGAGAGAGAGAGACCCATTCATGATTTTCCACTGTGTCACTGAACATTGTATTGTGACTCTCAGCCTCGTCTAAATTACAGATTTAAGCTTCAACACATAAAACACGTACAACCGCACTGCACTTAATTTCTTTTCTTTTTTGAAGACTACACACAGACCTGTTTGACAGCTGTCATCGTCTTTGCACGTTTCTCCTATTTGTACAGAAACATATACCCATTTCACAGCATGTAGCAAGGTTAGCTGCCCCCGCACAAAAAAGAACTGATTGAAAGTGGTACACACATTTTACCTGTGCAAAAACAGGGGAAAATCTATCTTTAAAGACAAAACAATATAATTTAAAGTCACATGAGTAACTTTTACAAGTTTTCTGAAACTGTGTAATGTTTCATATGATGATCAAAATGACCTGATCACAGAAGAGAAGGAAATTAAACGAGGGACCTTTTTCCTGTTCCAACGTTAGCTAAATGATTGGATATACAAAATTACTTTCTTCACTTTCCTGGAGCACGAGTGCATAGCTGAAAGGAACATCGCAACTGTTACGCTACGCATGTCTATTTTTTGCTAAGAAGAAGCTCATCAAAAAGCCATCTGTCAACACTAAATATCAAACAAAAGCCATAACTATATAGTATTAGGTTGCTGTGAGCTGGAGCCTAATTCACCACTTCTAACCAGAGGCAGAACATAAAGTCATCTCAGAGATTATTCCTCACAGCGCGTGCAATGCGAGAAAATCAGAGCTGAACCAGGATTAATTAAGTCTACTGCTATTTACAACACTAATAACATTACCATTGCCAAAATACCCCCGTGAATCAAATCCCCTATCACTTTAACTGTCAAGCCACTAAAACGTATATAAATTAACACCTTGCTGAAGTGATAAATTTGGTGGTTGATATGTGATGATTGGCTTATAACGGGGCGGGTAGAAGGTGCATATTAAGAGTTTGGGGTCCTTTTGGTAGTAATTTTGGGGTACAGTTTCATTTTGATATACCACAGGCAAGCAACGACCCGTTCCAAACAAACACCTTTTCAACAGGCACTGGACAATGCCCAGAAAAGACAGAGGGCCTCCATTTGTTTTGTCTGATTGTCAAATGACATTTGCATGTCCATTTGTCCATGTGATGATATGAAAACATTTTTTTCTTTCTTTACAAATTTGATTGGCAGACAGCGTTCAAGTCTTACCTCAGAACACATTAGGGCAGCGCAGTCCCCCTTGGGCACATCCTGTAGAAGTGGGATCAGGCAGAAGGTGTGGTAGCTGTCGTCACAGCCGTCACACAGCAGGAGACGGTCCTCCTCATCGCCCCGGCCACACACCAGGCAGAGGTACAGGTCAATCTGGGGGATCAACACCACAGAAAAATACAGGGACGGTCACGCACAGATTTTTCCAAGATTAATAAACCATCAACCAGCAGGCAAATGCCAAACACACTGAAATGACACTCACCAAAGTTGACTCTAGGGTCTCCTGCGTGGTCATTTAATGGAAAGGCCTGGGCTTTGAGGTGACGCTGCTTCCTGTTGAATCCGTATCTAAGCGAAAGGGAAAAGGTGCCGGTGTGAGAATAGAAATCTCACAGTAACCCCGATGATTGATGCTCAGTGTCTGTTGTGGGTGAATTACAGGTCAACCAAAAAAGATCCTTACCAGCTGATACAATCTCCAAGCCGACCATCTGGGACTTGTACCAAGATCTTTAGGCCTTTTGGCTCTGTTTTCCTCTAGAGAAACACAACAACAGCAGCCTGTGAACCAGAGTGATCCTGCTAAATGGCCAAATGTTGACGGATTCTTCTTTCGAGTGCTGCAGGGCTGTTATGTTTTAAAGCAAAAATAACACATACACACACCTCCGCAAGAAGTTATCGCATGTCAGATATGAGTGGAAAGCAGAGCTTCATCCCATCTGTTTCTGTGTCAGTCAGACTGTGCCTCATATGAGATACAAAGGGCATAGCGGTGGTAGGAAATTAAAATGGGCTGCACAACCTGCATGCTGATTATGGCTGGGGGTTACACACCACATGGGCGCAAAAGCTCTTTGTTGATGCCAAAAAACCACGCACTCACCAAATAAAAAAACAGAATTCACGCAAGGACAGGGGCTGTAGATACAGACAACACCACACACTCTAGTGAGTGCTAATTAATGACTGAGGCATTTCACGCCTATAGTTTGTTGATCTTGTCCGCATCAGTTCATGCATTTTTAAACTTGGAGCGATTTCCCTTGGTTCGGTTTCATTCACACATAGAATCCAAGGCAACCAAAATTTGTCATTAGAAACACACAAGAACATTCACTCCGCTATTGGTCAGAAGTGTCTGGGATGGGAGCAGAAAGTAATACAGGAAGTGTTGACTGCGGAATAGACCATTGGTGCGGTTCGAGGTCGCATCATGTTCCACACAAGCGAACCGCTCCAGGGATTGTTGAAAGCGCACCAATGGTGTTGTTGGTGCGATTGCTGCATTCAAACTGCCTAAACAAACCGCATCAGGGGCAAACAATCTAGTGTATATCATATAGCTGTATACAAACAGTTTTTGAAAATGACTTAGCATGAGTATGGTCTTGCGAGGCTCCATGCAGAGCTTTTGCTGTAGCCTAAATAAGTGTTTGCGTCAATCTCTTGAGAGAATAGCAGGGCGGTGTGGTGTGTGGGGAGTGTGTGGTTGAGCAAGTGAGAGAGTGACGGAGATTAACGTCAGCGCGAGTACCGACTCTAGAGTCAAGTAAGAGAAAACAAGTGTCTCCCCTCTGCTCTGACCACGGTCAGAAACGTAGCAGGAAAAGTTAACCCTCCCCTTGATTTGTGTTGTTTATGGAGAAGAGAACCAGGAAAGAGTCGGGGAAATGGAACGCACCAAGCCACGTCCGAGCGAGGTGTGTCTCCGCAACGTGTAGCTGCATTTTTGAGAGGTGCACGTCGGGCCATGGCGTAGGTCCGCTCTCCACGTAAGTACCTACGTACGTAGCAACGTGCAGATTTACGCAGAAGCATAAACCATGCTTTAAATTGAATACTGAGACCTAAAGGATGGATTTGTGACCCAACAGTAATATTTTTTCAAATGACGTTCAACAACATAGGTTATGAAAAAAAACTATAAATTGTATAACGCTTCTGAGGTCGCTTGGCAAAATGACAAGTTTTTGTAGTGTGTCCCAATCTCCTAGCCATTCCAAATAAACATATAATCCCGCTTACCTCAGACTTAAGGCGCCTGGAGCGTCTCTCAGGCAGAAGCCGCTCCTTGGTCTGCATGGCATCACCCTCCCAATCTTTCTCCTTATCCTCCTCCTCCTCCTCATCTGCTCCTCATCCTCCATGCCTCCTCACCCACTCCCTACGACCTCTTCACATCATGCCTTCCTCGTATAGCCGCTGGATGCCCTGGTGGGGAAAGGGGTGGAGCAGAAACAAGTAAGTTGGAAACCTTTTCTATTACTGCGACATAGGCCACAACAACAACAGCTACATGTTTTATTGGTTAGGCCAAGATTGGTAATGTATAAAATGATCCGAGAGTTAAATTTGAGAGCGACACTGGGAACAGCCAAAACTACTTTAGCTCATTGGAAATAAAGAGTGAATACCCACTTACATAATGTACAGTTGAACCCAGTATTCAAGAGTATGCCCAAATTAGGTTGTATAAATTATGTAGACACTGTACTGTACAGTTGATGGGGAATTTCCCGTAGGTTTGGTTTTCTGATTTCTATTGTGCGCTGTAGCTGTATGAAGCACGTCAAACTGTGTTAGTTTGTCTATGTTAAATGAGAAGAACTCACAGTCAGCGTGGCCCCAGAATGGAAGAGTTCATATGGATAAAGGATCCTTCATAGGGAGCGCAGCAGTGAGCCGGTGCCTTCCCAGCTGGGAAGCCCATCCGGCTAGCCACCTTGGACCACCTCTCTCTTTTACACGCATTCTCAAAGCACCCTTGAGGAAACAATCTGAAACACACAGGTGTTCAATATGAGCATTTAACATCATTAAGGACAAAAAAAGTACATACACCAGCTGAAAATCCATGTTAAATATTAGTCAAAAACCAACAGCGCATTAAAAACATGGATACTTCTACCTTGCTGAGCTGATAGAGGTCCAAACTTTTCTCTCCACGTGAGGAAATCGTGTCTTAGATCCCTGCAGCTCCCAGAACTTAGCGATTTGACCAGAAAGTTGAGCTTAACCCGAGTGAGGGCCTGGACAGGCAGCAGAGAGAGGAGAGAGGACACTGAATGTAGGAGCCCACTGAACACAGGACATCTCAGGCAAAATATGTTTGAACGGTTGCACTCTGATGCACAATCGTATGTGAAAACCTCAACTCCCATATGGAGCTGTCCTGCGCCGTTATTTACATACGTTAAACAACATTAAGTAGAAGGCTTAAAAAACAGAAATCTCAACAGGTGCAAGACAGAAGGTATTGCATGTGAGAAAGTTTCTGCTATTTAAGAAGTATGAATGAAGTCATGTTCCTAATGAGGTATGTAATGTATTTATAAATTGCTTTTCACAGACATACGCAGCATTAAGCAAGCCTAAGACACACCCTTACTCAGTTTATTGTTATGAAGGCATGATGCATTTTCTTGGCAAACTTACCTCCAGTTCATTTACTTTGTACTCGAGGAGTGAAGCGGAAGTTGCGTACATCGCAAGCGAACGGAGGCTGCCAGTCCTGATAGACAACAAATAGAATCGAATCCCTCAACAACATCAGCAATGAGAAATGACAGCAACAACGCTGTCTGCAACTTAACGAAATCGGTGTTTCTCAAATAAAGAACAGGAGCAGAGCTTATAAGTTATGATATGATTATAACACGATACTTATACAGCTGAAAAGAGCACTGAGCCATTTAAACACACTTACGTGCATAAATGCGTCCAATTTGAAGCTATTATTCCAAAATAATGATGTCTATTCTGAAATTTGGTGCGTTATTTTTTTCTTTTTTTTTAATGCATTGTGGCCACAAACACCCTAACAGTTAAAAGGTCCTAGAAAATGTACTCGAATGGATGCTTGTGTCTACATAAACAAAGCATAATGATGGGTTATAGTCTGACAAGGGCGGCAGCCTGCATGTGGCCCAATGTCGCATCTAGCTAACGTAACAATCACTGGACTGTTACTTAGCTAGCCGTGAAGAAAACAAAAACAAAGGGACTGTTAACAACTGTTAAATTCATTGCGCCTTTCAAAACTTTTCTGGGGAACAAAGAAACCCCAATGTCACCAAAGTGCAAAATGTGTACTGTGGAGTCTAAAGAAATTAAGCCTTATTTGACCTCTATTAGAGTAATGGCAACTAGTAATGCCGTGCCTATCGCACAAATTCAAGCAGGCCCTAGTAAACCACCACTACATAGGCTACGTAGGAGCATAATAGGCAAATCCTCGCATACTTTAATCCAATGTTTAAAATGTATGGGAGTTTACCTCGGGGGGTCGAATCTTGCAGAGCCCGTTTTCTCTGCAATGGGTCGGATCTGTTGATAAATCCAAAGGATCCGAGAAATCCTCCCAAGTCGGCTCCAAAAACCGGGCATTCAGGTGGGGGGACGAACTCGGCAAAATGCTGACATGTGGTGTGGTGCCAGTGAAAACAGTCTTTAAAAAATACTATTTGATAAAAGCACCGAGTTGAGCTCAACAGTCCATGATTATTCCAACAATTGTCGTCTTGGGAACTTCCTCTGTGTCCATCATGATCCTTAAATCGCCTAGATAGCTATTTACTTCAATGTCAGGGCATCCCAGTCGCGATGGAGTGTCAAATCTGGTTTGAAAGTGAATGCATGATACAACAACCAAGCTCCTAATGACAATGTTATCCCATCAATCCGTGATCAGCGGGCCAGGAAAGGCGGGGAGTCTTCAGCACCACTCCCTACCTGGGACGGAGGGCAGGGTTAGTCCGAAACGCCATCATTCCTTTTCTCACAGATGATAACTTCACCCAAAAAACGCTCTGCAGTGGAGACTTGGGCCAGGGACAATCCCAGAATTTGAAAAGAAGTTTGAAACAAAAAACCCCCGGCTTATCTTACAATGTTGGCTGTAATATTATGTAACGTTACGCCAAGCTAGCATGTATTGCTAAGTCTATGTACCTGGGTAAGCATGATTTCGTCGCGATGGTGCATTTCCAACAAAGTTATTCGCGGTTCTTGTGGCTAGCTGGTAACGTTAATGTTCATTGGTTAGCTAGCTAACGTAATCAGGCTCGCGCGTACGGCTTTAAAAAACTCTCGTCTTCACGTCCACTCTTTGAGCACCTGATACAAGCCGAACTGGACCACAACAAGGAGGAAGCTAATAGCAAGCGTACACTGTTGACTGGTGTCTTCACTCCGTGCGACAACCCCATTCATTGAAGCATTTGAGGCTATGGAAAATAGCATGCAGCTAATTTAGTTGGCCAAAATCAGCTTAGCGACCGCTGCTCATTGCGCAGCTAACATTGTGTTTGTGATAAGTAGGCTGAGCAGGACAGTCCGTCATGGCTTCAGTGGGTTAATCGGGATCACAAAGGAAAAAAGGCTATAATCCTTTTGCTTTGTTTACAGGATGTCCTTTTCCGTAAATTTAACGTCGTATGTAGCTAGGTATTGTATCCGCATTAGCCAAATGCTAGCTAAAACTAGCAAGGTTGGATAGCTGTTATGGTGCCTTCAACAACACTCGGAATCATTTTAACTACTTCCGAGTTCGAGGCCGAGTTGTATACAGGGCAGTGTTTTGCTGTAAACAACAATTTGCAATTGTACCAAAACAACAAATAATGGCTGCTATTGGTGTCGAATCAGTAAATGGAAGGTGAAGCAATGCCATTCAGGCTGTACTTAAGGATGCATGTTGCAACAAAAACGACAATGTGTGGTCGCAGTAATTCTCCTGTTACGGCTACTATCTAGACGCCACGTTGAGCAACTATGTAGATTTAAAATGCTTTAGATCGCCTTTTTTACTACTTTCCACAACTTGTTATAGGATATAACTCTAAATGTCCCACGGCACGTTAAAGCAGCATATTCTACAGGAGGGCGTGGCTTGAGTGGCTGCAGGCCGCAGCTGGACCCATAGACAGTTAAAGAAAGGCAGGACTCGCTGCAAATATGGCAATATTTCTTTAACTGTCTACAATATATGGCGGAGTGAATAGTGTCATTCAATGGATACCTAGTATGGCGAGTGGATAGTGTAACATAGGCTTGTTTATTATACAGACAGTTAAAGGAATGACCAACAAATCCCGTTGTTCTGGACGGAGACCAGGGAAGGATATTAGAAGCACTTTTCCAGGGATGGCGTGGGTGTTACTGCGCAGCCTCCAACCTATGTAGATGTGACGTGAGCAACCTGTCTAAAAGTTGTAAGTCTTATGGTAGCTGTGCTAAGAGAAATTTCAATCATTCCCTATCAGCTGAGACGGAGACACAGGCTAATTACTGTTCAATGCTAGTAAGTTTGTAATTAAACCTAAAACAGTAAGTCAAAACTGTCTAAGAGCTTTCTGACATTACGGTGATTTGTAAATATGACAGCAAATTGCGTGGTTATGACACAATCCTTAGCCTATTTTTACAAAAAAGTCTGTGCTGTCAAAGTGACGTCAAAATGAATGGCAGTCAATGGGATGGGAAAAAAAATTAGAATAATGAAAATGTGTGTTTATGCCTGAAAAAACAGTTGAAAAAACTGACGTTTTGAACTGCTGAAATATATTGCTTATGGCGTAGATCTGTTGTAAATGAGCAGAACATATGGGACAAGTTTGTTGCACTAGAATACCTAAGTTCATGGGAGAGACTAACTCGGAAAAAGAAAAAGAAAGATTTAACAATAGGTGGTTTGTTTAAGTACTGTACGGTTCAGAAATGTTGCCTAGGCAGGAGTTAAGAGATGATGACTGCACACATGCAATAAAGTTCAAGTAGCTAAGCAAGACTGCTTTAATTGTCCATTAGGCCTATGTATAGTCCTGATAGAGACAGAACAGAACGAAACAGTCATTCACTGGCTACCCAGGAGTATGGGCGGGTGGATTGTGCCACGGAACCTACCGAAGGAGACTGTCGTGTGACTTTAACGCAGAGATGGGAAGTAACGAAATACAAATACTTTACTGTACTCGAGTAGATTTTTCAGTTATTTTTACTTTACTATTATTCTTGCGGCGACTTTTACTTTTACTCCTTACATTTTAACACAAATATCGGTACTTTATAATAGCCTACTTACCTTTTAAAAAAAATTTGGTCGTTACTTTAGTTTGTACAAGAGGTGTCATGTCAGAGAATAACGCGGACACGTGCTCTCACACCGCGAGGGGCGCGGTACGACACACGGAGAAGAAAGTGATAGAAAGGAAAAAGAGACTAGCTGTCGTAGGATAATCAGTTGAGAGTGCGTGTGCGTCTTTGAGAACTGTAAATTGTGTAACTTATGTTGTCAGTCATTTAAGCCGTTGTTGTATTGGTCTACACTCACTAAAGATTATTAGGAACACTTTTCAATTCTCATTAGTGCAATTATCTAATCAACCAATCACATGGCAGTTGCTTCCATGCATTTAGGGCGGGGTCCTGGTCAGTAGAACAATCTCCGAACTCCAAACTGAATGTCAGAATGGTTGTTGGTGCCAGACGGGCCGGCTTGAGTATTTCACAATTGCTAGTTACTGGGATTTCACCAACAACCTTTCTAGGGTTTAAAGAATGGTGTGAAAAGGGAAAAACATCCAGTATGCGGCAGTCCTGTGGCGAAAATGCCTTGATGCTAGAGGTCAGAGGAGAAACGGGCCGACTGATTCAAGCTGATAGAAGAGCAACTTTGACTGAAATAACCACTCGTTACAACCGAGGTATGCAGCAAAGCATTTGTGAAGCCACGCACACCTGAGGCGGATGGGTACAACAGCAGAAGACCCCACGGGTACCATCATCTCCACTACAAATAGGAAAAAGAGGCTACAATCTCCAAGAGCTCACCAAAATTGGACAGTTGAAGAAAGGAAAATGGTTGCCTGGTCTGATGAGTCTCAATTTCTGTTGTGAGACATTCAGATGGTAGAGTCAGAATTGGTGTAAACAGAATGAGAACATAAAACCATCATGCCTTGTTACCATGTGTGCAGGCTGGTGGTGGTGGGGGATGTTATCTTGGCACACTTTAGGCCCCTTTAGTGCCAATTGGGCATCGTTTAAATTCCACGGCCTACTGAGCATTGTTCTGACCATGTCCATCCTTTATGGCCAGCATGTACCCATCCCTGATGGCTACTTCCAGCAGGATAATGCACCATGTCACAAAGCTCGAATCATTTTCAAATTGGTTTCTTGAACATGAAAATGAGTTCACTGTACTAAAATGTCCCCCACAGTCACCAGATGTCAAATCAATAGAGCATCTTTGATGTGGGGAACGGGGCTTCGTGCCCTGGATGCGCATCCCACAAAAGCCTCATCAACTGCAAGATGCTATCTATCAATATGGGCAACATTTCTAAAGAATGTCAGCACCTTGTGAACAATGCCACGTAGAATAAAGCAGTTCGAGGGCGAAAGGGGGTTCAAACACAGTATTAGTATGGTGTTCCAAAAATCCTATAGGTGAGTGTATTTATGCCAATTTAAAGTAGCTTGTTTGTGTTCTTCACTGTTAGTAGGTTGCACTTGGCTGTTAATTGCTATCATGGGATTGTTGAATGCCCTTGCTCACGTTTGTATTCTAGGTGCATTATGTACACGCTACAGTTAGGTACATGCTTTTAGATATGTAATTAATAGTGGTTTATATTATTACTAGCATATATATGATTCCTATGCATTGTGTATGGTAGCCTTTGCAATGTTATATTTCTTACAGAACCACACACAAACGCATAGCTAGCAGAGCTTCCCTGGACCATGTTTGTCTGTTACTTGATGTAATAAAGCATCAAAGAAAGAAGTTGTGTCGTTTGGGTTTTAACAGACACACTGGGCCAAGTTGGAAACCAGAATAAGCTCTAAATACAGTCCTAATTTAGTCCTCACTAATATACACATCTGTTCCAGGCCATATCCATATTGCTCCAAAAAGTACTGACCGTACAAAGCGTGGTGAGCAAGCCTCCTGATTATAGTCATTTCAGTCTAATGATTACGTACCCAAATCGATAATTTAACTCATTCTGTTCTTTATGTTACAGAATTAAATCAAATACATTGGATCTTAAAACGGCCTGATCCGTTTTAAAAATGGTTTTCAGCAGGGTTCCTGTTCTGCAGAAGAAACATAAAACAGGGTGTACAGCACGTCAGGAAAAAATTAAAACAAGACATCCATATAGAAAAATAGATTTCAAACAACTGAAAACCACAATACGAGTTACATAAGGCAAGACATTTATACAAAAACATCAGCGGGCTAAACAAACGGTCAGTGCAAACAAGGCTTGGACAATTAGGGTGATATCAGCTAAATTGGGCACTTTTGGTAAATCAGTTGGGAAAAGAATATAATACTTATATGCCTTTTCCAAAGTGTTTTTATGATCTGATGACGTTTTTGATCATTTTGTGTTGAATATGTCATAAAAATATAATTATTTAGGACTATAGTTCTTGAAACACAAACTGTGCCAACTTTTTTTGCATAAGCAGGTTTAGGTTAAAATGGGCCAGCATCTAAGGTAAAATGGGCCAGCTGTTTCGGCCAGTCAAAATGCAAGGGAATGGTAATTTAATCATCATTTCAAAACAAATATTATAGTGCCTTTAAAAACACATTGTGGTACAAACACATATCAAATGTGCAATTAAATTTTTTTGGAACAGCACGATCAGTGACAGATCAGTGACAGATCAGTGTGTTGTGTGTGTGTGAAGACAATTTTGAACGAAATGCGCGCAAACTAACAAAATTCATACAAAATGGTAACTTGATATATTAAAACATGATATCATTAGTGTATGTATGTTGATGAAAAGGTGTTTCAAACACAGTTTTGCAAATTAACCATGTGCCGAAGATCCCATCTCTTCGGCACAGGGGTTGGTGAAACCAGGCAGAACAAGGGTCACATTTACCCATTCCTCAGTAGCCTTTGGATCCTAATGGGTGTTGCAAACTTGTGCAAGGTGACTTGCTTTCTTTCCTGCTTGTCTTTCCCCTTGGTGCTTGCTGAGCGGGCACTGCTGGCGCTGCTTGTGGTTTCTGCTGGATGTTTTTTTTGTGATATAGTCAATGTGTTCCTCACTGAAAGATTATATGAGGGTGGCTTAATACGTTTTCTGAGGGCTTCACCTTTGTGGCACTGTGATCAAGTCAGTGAATGTCACAGACTGCAACAAAAAGAAAATGACAAAAAGAGCCTATGTTATTGCAGAAGGATAATTATTTTGTGTACATTTTATATGATTAGGGATCTAAATTGTGTGTATGTGTGTGTGTGTGTGCACGCATGAAGTGCATGGTAGTGTTTGCGTGAGCATGCATGTGTGTAACATGTCATGTAACATGTCAAGTTTGAAATAGTATAAAAACATTACTTTATTTGGAGGTGGAAGGTCCACTCATCGGGGAGTGTGTTTTTCCTGTGGTGTGAACGCGTGAAGATATTCATATCTTCACACCGGTACGTCCTCCAAACACAACCTCCCATAAACACCACTTGTTCATCTGCGAACAATTACCGTGGTTCACACAGGGGTCGAAGGGGTGTAAGGGATAGCAGCAGGACTGAGGGTCTGGTGGTTGGATCGGCAGGCGACTGGGGTTCTGGCGTGTTGGAGGGGAGGACTGATGTCCAGATGGAGCAGAGTGATGGCTGGCTCGGGCAGAGTGGTCAAGGTTATACAGGGTGCGACCATGGTCCAGTGGCGGGGTTGGGGTAGAGACTGGCGGCCTGTGGGGTGGAGGGATGGTTTAGAGTGGATGGTAGCAACTTTTGGTGGTCTGCTGGGGGCACAAAGCAGTCATGCATGGGAGGAAGTTGTTAAGACTGGAAAAGCGCTATATAAATACAGCACATTTACATTTAATTAAAAATCATTTTATTATTGTGTGTGTATAAATTTCAGTTGTTGCTCTTACATTAATCTTACATAATTACAGAAACGTGTGATGACTGACAGTTGTCTTTGAAGAATGACCAAATCGTTACAGTTAGGGGAAAAAAGTATTTCATCCCCAGCTGATTTTGTACATTTGCCCACTG
>NC_045755.1:6875546-6876312 GCF_008692095.1 Etheostoma spectabile | reverse complement strand
GATCAGTCTATAATTTTAATGGTAGATTAATTTGAACAACGGGAGACAGAATAACAACAAAAAAATCCAGAAAAACGCATGTCAAAATTTTTTATAAATTGATTTGCATTTTAATGAGGGAAAAATGTATTTGACCCCTCTGCAAAACATGACTTAGTACTTGGTGGAAAAACCCTTGTTGGCAATCACAGAGGTCAGACGTTTCTTGTAGTTGGCCACCAGGTTGGCACACATCTCAGGAGGGATTTTGTCCCACTCCTCTCTGCAGATCTTCCCCAAGTCATTAAGGTTTCGAGGCCGACTTTTGGCAACTCGAACCTTCAGCTCCCTCCACAGATTTTCTATGGGATTAAGGTCTGAAGACTGGCTAGGCCACTCCAGGATCTTAATGTGCTTCTTCTTGAGCCACTCCTTTTGGTCTCATCTGACCACAACACTTTTACCCAGATGTCCTCTGAATCATTAAGATGTTCAATGCCAAACTTCAGACGGGCATGTACATGTGCTTTCTTGAGCAGGGGGAGGGGCGCTGCAGGATTTCAGTCCTTCACGGCGTATGTGTTACCAATGTTTTCTTGGTGACTATTGTCCCAGCCGCCTTGAGATCATTGACAAGATCCTCCCTTGTAGTTCTGGGTGATTCCTCCTGTTTTTATGATCAATGCAACTCCACTAGGTTAGATCTTGCATGGAGCCCCAGGCCAAGGGAGATTGACAGTTGTTTTGTGTTTCTTCCATTTGCAAATAATCGCACCAACTGTTGTCA
>NC_045755.1:6872958-6875536 GCF_008692095.1 Etheostoma spectabile | reverse complement strand
AAGCTGCTTGGCAATGGTCCTGTAGCCCATTCCAGACTTGTGTAGTTCATAATCTAGTCCCTGACATCCTTGGAGTGCTCTTTGGTCTTGGCCACGGTGTAGAGTTTGGAATATGAGTGATTGATTGCTTCTGTGGACAGGTGTCTTTTATAAAGGTAACAAAATGAGATTAGGAGCATTCCCTTTAAGAGTGTGCTCCTAATCTCATCTTGTTGCCTGTATAAAAGATACATCGGAGCCAGAAATCTTTCTGATTGAGAGGATCTACCAAATCTACCATTAAAATTATAGACTGATCATTTCTTTGTCAGTGGGCAAACTTATAAATTCAGCAGGGGATCAAATACATTTTTCCCTCATTGTATCTAGTTAATTATGGAATAGGATTTTTGCTTGAAATGCCAATCCCTTCTAACAAATGATAAGAATTAGTATTATTCCTTTATTGTTCTATTACACATTTAACCCCTTTATGCATAATACACATGATGTACATTTGTATTATAATAAAAGTGTGGTCCATCTTCCCTCACAGGAGTGCAGTAAGCCCAGGGAGGCATTTGGCTTCGAGCAGGCAGTGAGGGAGTACAGTCTCCAGAGCTTTGGAGAAATGGCTGACCACTTCAAGTCTGACTATTTCAACATGCCTGTTCATGTATGTAAGATCCTTTAGTGAGCTCAAATATGTATACTGTTACACAGGTGTCCTTCCATCATCTGACTGTCACACTTTCTGCTTTAACAATTAGAGGTTACATGTTTTGATCACAGGCTTTTCCCTGTTGAGAGAAGGCAGGGGATTTCATCATTTCCGTCTTGTGCCCTCCAGATGGTCCCCACAGAGTTGGTGGAGAAAGAGTTCTGGCGCCTGGTCAGCAGCATTGAGGAGGATGTCATCGTAGAGTACGGAGCTGACATTAGCTCCAAGGAGGTGGGCAGCGGGTTTCCTGTCAGGGACGGTAAAAGGAGACTAATGGGAGATGAAGAGGTGAGAAGATTGTTACTTTGTATTTCCATTAGAGATGTTCCGATACCAGTATCGTATTGCCTCCGATACTGCCTAAAACGCTGGTATCTGTATTGGAAATTACGGGAGTTTATGCACCGATCTCATACCACGTAATAAAGCCCTAAAGAAAATCTATGTTAAAGTAGTTTATGTATGTTCTTTTTTTTCATTATGACTGACTGTCAAATTGGATAATAAAAGAAAGTTCTACAGTTTTCATTGTTTGTGGTTGCTAGGCCAACAACAAATCACATTATATCACATCCATAAAGGGATAGTAATTTACAGTTGTTAAAACATAATAAAAGATATGTCACGCTGGTTTCGGATCATTGCTCGGTCGCGGCTGATACGCAAGTTCAAGTATCGGAATTGGCATCGGGCAGCAACAAATGATATCGGACCATCTCTAATTTCCATAAACTCTTCCAGTGTTTCCTTGGTTTTTATTTTTTCACATCCTGTCTTAGAGTATGACTTTTAGACTCTGTTATAGGTGCATATTACGTTGAGCAGTACACTTTCTTTTAGAGGTTCAGTATAACCAGTAGAGGACTCATGATGGGGATTCCCCTGTGTTCAATAGACATCACCTCATATCCATCAGACTTCCATCTGACAGATCCACTAAAAGCTTTTTCTCTTTGATAAGGGTTAAGTAAAACATGCCATTTGTCCTGAAGTGAAAGATAGCACTTTGTTTGCTCTTCTATTAGGAGTATGCCAACTCAGGTTGGAACCTGAATAACATGCCAGTGCTGGAGCAGTCGGTGCTCACCCACATCAATGTGGACATCTCGGGTATGAAGGTGCCCTGGCTCTACGTGGGCATGTGTTTCTCTTCCTTCTGCTGGCACATCGAGGACCACTGGAGTTACTCCATAAACTTCCTGCACTGGTGAGACTGAAAAAAGTGTCCGCACAAGACTTAATTTCAATTCTGACCTATGAATGTTGGTGGAAACGGAAACTACACTATTAAAAGCAAAGAGTACTGCTGGTATTTGAAAAAGTAAGATTATTGAATTATAGAAATTCACCTTTATTCCACTTGTGTGTCGCTCTGGAAAAAAAACATGAGTATGTAAGTATTTTTAATGTTAATTTATTCCTCTCCTCCAGGGGTGAACCGAAGACTTGGTACGGCGTGCCGGCCTCTGCAGCCGAGAAACTGGAGGCCGTTATGAAAAAGTTGGCTCCAGAGCTGTTTGACTCCCAACCTGACCTCCTCCACCAACTGGTCACCATCATGAATCCCAATGTCCTCATGGAGCATGGTGTCCCTGTATGTATTCTGAGCCTTTTGTGGGGTTGGATGATTACAATAGATATTTGCCATGTTGATTATAAGTGACATGTATGTGTTTATTCCCCCCCCTCAGGTGTACAGGACCAATCAGTGTGCAGGGGAGTTTGTGGTGACCTTCCCCAGGGCCTATCATAGCGGCTTCAACCAGGGCTACAACTTCGCAGAGGCTGTTAACTTCTGCACCGCTGACTGGGTGAGGGGAAAGCAAATACTTCTTCCATTTAAAAAGAACAAACAACTTTGATTTTTTTTTTGGGGGG
>NC_045755.1:6859208-6872948 GCF_008692095.1 Etheostoma spectabile | reverse complement strand
GGGGGGGGGTGAATGTGCAGCAGTTTTATGTTTAACGCATGCCCTTCCCTAGTTACCTATGGGTCGTCAGTGTGTGGCCCATTACCGACGCCTTCACCGCTACTGCGTCTTCTCCCACGAGGAGCTGCTGTGCAAGATGGCTTCTGATCCAGAGAGTCTTGATGTGGAGCTAGCTGCTGCTGTCTTCAAGGAAATGGGAGAAATGATGGAGGAGGAGACAAGACTCAGACAGACTGTCCAAGAAATGGTAAATGCCTTCTTCTTTGTTTTGCTCAACTTATGCATGTAGAAGGTGTGGGTGATTGGCAGTTATCTGTCTTTGAACCTGTGCCTTGCCTCCTGTAGTTTCATACAGCTGATGACAGCCTCAACTCGTGCTTATTTAGTGTCCCTTTCAAATGGCAGGCTTAATATTGTCACAGGTTGTTTAGCGATCATCAGTTTTCTTTCTTCCTTATCTGCAGGGGGTGCTGTCCTCAGAGCAGGAGGTTTTTGAACTTCTACCTGACGATGAGCGCCAGTGTCACAAGTGCAAGACAACCTGTTTCCTGTCTGCACTGACCTGTTCCTGCAGCCCTGACCGACTGGTCTGTTTGACCCATGCAGCAGATCTCTGTGACTGTCCACTCGGCAGCAAGTGTCTTCGGTAAGAGACCTGTTGTTTATATACAGTACTAAACACAACCATGTACAGCAGATGGTCAAGAAATCTAATTTGTTATGGCCTCGACATTTGCTTGATAACATACATCATATTCTCAAGTAGATATCCGCACAATATATTTCAGGTATCGCTATGATCTGGAGGAGTTTCCGTCCATGCTGTATGGGGTCAAGACACGGGCTCAGTCTTATGACACGTGGGCAAAGAGGGTCACAGAGGCCTTGGCTGCCGACCAGAAAAACAAGAAAGGTTTTATACGTTGGTACTATTACAAGATATGTACATGTTGCACATCTCTTTGTGCCATTGCATGATTGTTTTGTGTCTCATAGATCTTATTGAGCTCAAGGTTTTGCTGGAAGATGCAGAGGACAGGAAGTATCCTGAGAAAGCTTTGTTCCGTCGCCTGAGGGAGATGGTCAAAGAGGCCGAGACATGCTCCTCTGTCGCTCAGCTGCTGCTCAGTCGCAAGCAACGGCACAGGTCAGTGGACATGGATGCACAAAGCTTTAATGTAATTCAACAGAAAAGCAATTAACTGATAACCAAGCATGCATGGAAAGAAATTTCCATTTGCAAATCAATGCTGTATCTGATCAGGTACAAACGGGAACTGAACCGTCACTAATTTTCCATGTGTGTCTGCAGCAGCCGTTTGCGTTCGGAGAGCAGTCGTAACCGTACCAAACTGACAGTGGATGAGCTCAAGGCCTTTGTGGATCAGCTGTATAGGCTGCCCTGCATCATCAGCCAAGCACGACAAGTCAAAGTGAGACCTCTCTATGCCTTTGTGCTTGCCCCATTGCTTACCCGCAGTTATCAATGAAATCCAGTTCACACCTCGATTCCTTTTTTTTTTTTTAAATCTCTTCCCTCTTTTCCCTCTTCCTTCTATACACTCTTGTCATTTACCATTAATACTATTCACTTACTGCTAAAACTTCTACCTCACTTTTTATTCCTTTCCCTCACTCCTATTGTGTCTGTCACCTTCCTCCAGGAGTTACTGGAGAATGTGGAGGACTTCCACGAGCGAGCCCAGGTGGCACTGTCAGACGAGATGCCTGACTCCTCCAAACTGCAGGCACTGCTGGACCTGGGCAGTGGCCTGGATGTAGAGCTGCCAGAGCTGCCCCGACTGAAACAGGAGCTCCAGCAGGCCCGCTGGCTTGATGAGGTGGGCTCCTACAACACCCACAAACTAGTGCTGCACAATATGAGGAGAAAATCCAATTTGCAATAATGTTGTATGTATGTAATGTTGAATATTGCGAAAACAATATTACTTGCAATAAGTAAAAAGGTATTAAAGTGTACTCGGTTCTGCATTTCTGCTGCTTTCAGTATTCTACTAAAATATACCAAAGTGCTTGTTGAATTTAAAATAAATGAAAGGAAATCATCTCCAACATTCTTTGATTGAACAAATTGAACATTGAGTTGAATATTAAAGGCACCCACCCTAATCCTGAACCATAAAGTTTTTTACTGATAATTTTTTTTCTATACACACAAATCTGTTTTGCCTTTTGTGATGTGTTTATAGGTTGTTGATATTGCGATGGCAATAAAAAAGCGATAGTGCTTTAGTGAAAGGATTGTGCAGCCCTGAAAGAGTTGTTGTAATTTTCGGCCTCATGTGACACGTGCCATTGTCCTCGTATCCCAGGTGCGCGTCACCCTGGCCGAGCCTCACCGCGTCACCCTGGAGCTGATGAAGCGGTTGATAGACTCTGGGGTGGGCCTGGCTCCCCACCACGCTGTGGAGAAGGCCATGGCCGAGCTGCAAGAGATCCTCACTGTCTCCGAGAGATGGGAGGATAAGGCCCGCGCCTGCCTACAGGCCAGGTAAGGTTGTGAGGTTATAAATCCGTACAGACACATTCATGGTGGCTTGTGTGCTGTTCACCATTTAACTAACCATCTTAGAGACATCAACTGCTGTTACTTACAGAAATTGAGTTAATTATTAGTTGAGTCATACTTAATCATCCCTTGCCCATCTGTCGTTTCATAACCCAAGGCCTCGACACAGCATGGTTACCTTGGAGAGCATTGTGCTGGAAGCTAGGAACATCCCAGCATACCTACCTAATATTTTGGCCCTCCGAGAGGCCCTACAGAAGGCCAAGGAGTGGACATCTAAGGTGGAAGCCATTCAGGTACTGTCTATGTGTACACTACATCCTTCAGAAGTCCTTTTAACCCTTATTTAACGCCACGTATCCTCTTTAGGATTGTTGATTGAGTCTTAACCTGTATCTCATTGCTCTGAAAAAGGCATTGGCAAAAAATGTCTCTAATCTCTCTTCTGTGTATCTACCTCACACAGAGTGGCAGTAGCTACGCTTACCTGGAGCAGCTGGAGAGCCTGCTGGCCAGGGGTCGCTCCATCCCTGTCCGGCTTGATCCACTGGCCCAGGTGGACTCTCAGGTGGCTGCAGCTCGAGCCTGGAGGGAGAGGACTGGTCGCACCTTTCTCAAGAAGAACTCCACATACACACTACTCCAGGTGGGCCACTATGAAAACAGTTGATCTGATGCTTGTCTCTCAGATGTATCAATCATAAGATTTTAGTTAAGACTGCATATGTCATGCTCTGGAATGATTAATCGATTAGTTGTCAACTATTAATCAATCACCAACTATTTTGATTAGTGATTAATCAGTTTGAGATTCTCTGATTCCAGCTTTCTATTAGTGAACATTTTCTAGTTTCTTCACTCCAGTAAACTGAATACATTTGATTTGTGGACAAAAAAAGACATTTCAGGATGTTATCTTGGGCTTTGGAAAACACTGATTGACTTTTTTCACCATTTTCGGAGATTGTATTGCCCAAACAACTAATCGATTAATCAAGAAAATAATTGACAGATTAATCAACAATAAAAAGAAACGGTAGTTGCAGTTGTGTTTGGGCACTTAAAGGCGATTAAGCGCGATGTAAGTGCTGTGGAGATGTAACATCAAGGTTTGGGGAGTATGCCTTGTCTCCTCTAAGAATTAATTTTTATTTTAATATTGTTGCTATTCTTGTGCTCCTCTTCTGTTAGGTCCTCAGTCCTCGCGTGGACATCGGCGTCTACGGCAACAGCAAGAGTAAAAGGAAACGCGTCAAAGAGCTCATGGAGAAGGAGAGAGGAGGCTTTGACCCCGACACCCTGAGTGACCTGGAGGAGAGCCTCGAAGAGGTGCGAGACCCTTCCACCGTCGTAGCAGCCTTCAAATCCAAAGAGCAGAAAGAAGTTGAGGCTATCCACTCACTCCGGGCTGCCAATTTAGCCAAGATGGCCATGGCAGACCGCATCGAGGAGGTCAAGTTCTGCCTTTGTCGAAAGACGGCCAGCGGCTTCATGTTGCAGTGCGAGCTTTGTAAGGACTGGTTCCACGGAGCTTGCGTGCCTCTGCCTAAGACGGGATCTCAAAAGAAAGCTGGTGTGGGTTGGCAGAGCAATAGCAAAGACTCAAAATTCCTGTGTCCGTTGTGTCAGCGGTCGAGGAGGCCGAGATTAGAGACCATCCTGTCGCTGTTGGTGTCGCTGCAGAAGCTGCCGGTGCGTCTTCCAGAAGGAGAAGCCCTCCAGTGTTTGACAGAGAGGGCAATGAGCTGGCAGGTATGCGTGGAATTACCTATAATAACTTAGTTTACAACCATCATCCGCTTTATTTTGAACACTTAATTTCCATGGTTTGCTTTTGTTCCCTACCAAATGCCCATCGTCACACTAGTCTAACTGTTCCACCAGGACCGTGCACGTCAATCTCTGGCCACGGAGGAGCTGTCCTCAGCCCTGGCAAAGCTATCTGTGCTGAGCCAGCGGATGGTGGAGCAAGCTGCGAGGGAGAAAACTGAGAAGATCATCAACGCCGAGCTGCAGAAAGCTGCCGCCAACCCGGACTTGCAGGTACTTTTGCATGTCATCTGAAATTATTTTACAGTAGTCTCATTTGTGTTCTAATACAGTAACATCAGTGAGACTCTAGGAATCCTGTTTTGCAGATTGTAATTATTGTGGTTTCCCATTGGAGCTTTGGCTGTAAAAATGGAGTGCACCAGAAGAGGGCACTAATGTGTAATCATGAAAAAGACCCCAAGACTAGATTGACATTCTAAAATGCGAAAATCTATGATTTCTCATAGATGTAATAAACATACAGAACCTTTATCTTATTTTTACATATTATTTCTTTAATAATGCCTTTTGAATGTGTCCGACAAAGCTTTTGTCTTTTTTTATTTAGTGCCCTACTGTAAAAGGAAAACAGAGGCAACAGGCACTGTATGACTGGAAAAAAAGGACTATATACACAGACCATGAAAACATCCTTTCACCTGATTTGTGGCTTTTGTGTTTCTGCTCTTCCTCAGGGCCACATCCAGACTTTTCAGCAGTCAGGTTTCAGCAGAGCTGCATCCCCTCGCCAGTCCGTAGACTATGATGACGAGGAGACAGACTCAGACGAGGACATCAGGGAGACCTACGGTTATGACATGAAGGTATGTGAGGCAAGTAATGCTGTTCAAGCCGCCTATGAGCAAGCAGGATTTTTTTAGTGATTCTTCCCTGTTGGTGTCTGCTTTGTTCCAGGACCCAGGCGAGGTGAAGCCTTACCTGTTCTGTGATGAGGAGATTCCTGTTAAGTCTGAGGAGGTGGTCAGTCACATGTGGCCGGCTGCCACGCCCTCCTTCTGCGCCGAACATGCCTACTCCTCAGCTTCCAAGTCCTGTGTACAAAGTGAGGCCACATTCACTACGATTACTTCTGTTGCTTTGAGTCTGCCTACCCATCATAGCCCATCATCATCCTGTGGTGTTTTCTTGCACAAATGATTCAAGGACAGCTTTTATTTTTAATGTACATTTGTCTTTTAAATGTTTGAATCCTGTGCTTGTTGTGTGTCTTTGTTGTATCTCTTGCAACAATTTCTCTCTTTGTCCAAAACAAACTTCTCCTTGGGGAGACTTATAAAGACAATTTGACTTGGATCACTTGTAATACACATTTTAATTCCACCCCTCTGATAGAGTAGTGTTTGTGTCTCTGAGTTCCACTGAAATACGGGCCTTCATCTTCTCACACTTGAAATATTAACATTTCAGACATGAGCACGCCCAGAAAGCAGCCCAGGAAGACCCCTCTGGTACCTCGCAGCCTGGAGCCGCCAGTGCTCGAGCTGTCCCCTCAGGCTAAGGCCCAGCTGGAGGAGCTGATGATGCTGGGAGACTTGCTGGAGGTGTCCCTGGATGAGACCCAGCACATCTGGAGGATCCTACAGGCCACGCACCCCCCCTCTGAGGAAAGATTCCTGCAGGTAATGGAGGTAGGGAGGTCATCCATTATGCAACCTGATTGCGCAGCTGGACCCTTTAGCAATAGCTGTGTAGTGACTAAACATTGTGGTTTGGGCTTGAATAAATCTGGTTGGTTCTGATGAAGAGTTTTGGGAATAGATGCATTGATACAGGTCAAATTAGGGGAAGACATGCCTGCAATAACTACAGAATTAGAAATGGAAACAGTCATTGTCTTTTCATCTTACTTTCCTTTTCTACAGCCCGACGACTCTCTGATGGAGAAGCCTCTGAAACTCAAGCTGAAAGATTCAGAGAAGAAGCGGAAACGGAAGCTGGAAAGAGCAGAGCACCATCACATGCTGATGGCTGCCGCCGCCGCCACCGGGGGGGCTTCAACAATGGGTGAAATGCGACCAACAAAGTCCAAAGAGCTTAAAAGGGTGGGTCTGGAACTGGGTCTTGGGGGCAAACCCAAGAAGAAGAAACTGAAGCTCAACCTCGACAAGAACCGGGAGATGAAGCAGCTGGCCAAGCGGTTAGCCAAGGAGGAGAAGGAGAGGAAGAGAAAAGAGAAGGCAGCGGCCAAGGCAGAGGCCATCAGGGATGGGCTGGAGAAGAGGAAGGAGAAGAAGATTCTTGACATTCCTTCCAAGTATGACTGGTCCGGGGCTGAGGACTCCAACGACGAGAACGCTGTGTGCGCTGCCAAGAATTGCCAGAGACCCTGTAAAGATAAGGTGAGGACATTGACCTCTTTCAGTTCTTCAGCTACGGTTTAGCAATTAACAGAGGCCAAAGACCACCGTGTGATTGTGCACCTTTTCAAAACTCAAACTTATACAGTATATGTTTTAAATAGTTTTTGAATATTAATTTAAAGCCATGTATTAACTACGAATATGGACTGAAAACTGCGAGGGAGGGAGACAAAACAACACATGCTGAAACACAAACCCATACATAAACAGACACTCACAGACAGACAAAAGACAAAGGACCAATCACATGTGCAGGTTGAGGACCTTAAGGAGTCGGCGAGTGTCCAGTGTTTTTCCTGACGCTCCATGGATGCGTGCCATAGAGAGTTCCATTTAGACTACATCCAAGAAAGAAAGGGTCTATGCACGGATAGATAGGTCATGAGGTGGTTTCCATCTCACCATTATCTAATATTAACATATTGAAGCAAGTCAAAAACTGCTGCAACTAATTGTAAGTCAGTTTTTCCTTTTTGGATTTCCTTTCAGCAGTGAGGGCAGGTCTGTCCAACCAACAACCCCCAGATATCAAAATGATTAAATGTGTTTCCACACATATTCACTCTATGTGACGAGGCTTATAATACTGTGATAAGAAGCTGTGAATAGATTTTCTAGTATGTTACGTTAATACGTCTTCCATTTTCTGTATCTTTTCTGTCATACAAGTGTCCATTAAGTTGTATGTTGTGAGCAGTATAGCAGCCTCTTCAATATTCATTCTGCATTGTGAAAAGCCCTCAAGTGGATACTGAGCCAATGAAAACATACACAATGCCATGTTAAGATGTAGCCGTGTTTGGACTGTGCCAAGCTGCTGGATGTTGACCTGGCCAGTTAGATCATTCTTGACCCTCCGCAGTAACATCCCCACCACACTGAGAGAGGCAGTAAATTCTGGCTGATACTTTCATCATCAGATGACACAGGTTTTTTTGTTTGCGGAGTTAATAATGAACACTTTTTAAAATGGATTTCATTGAACTTTAAAGAATATCAACAGCTGAAAACAGCACTGGAACACCTTAAAGAGAGTTACACATAACGTATTAACAGGACACACCGATGTGGTTCTTTGAACATGGTTGGTCCAGCCTCAGGGCCACCATCCTGGAGTTTGACCCAGCCTGGACGGTGCAGCAACGCACCAGGAGGGAGAAGGTCTGGATCTCCAGGCTGGGCACCCACCTCCCTTTGGGCCTAAATGAGAGATAGAGGGGATGGGGATTAGCTGAAGGTCCAAGGTTTGTGCATTAGTCTCCTTCCCCTGGACAGCCAATCAGAGGCGAGGAACTGGTAGGCTTGCAGGAGTAGTGCTGGTGAAATTATGAAGTTGCTGCTCTAAACTAGGTCGACTACACTTGAAGTTGTGATGGTTAACACCTGTGTGGTGTTATTGCTGTGTTTTTCCTTTAGGAGAAAATCAACATACAGGAAACACTGTATTGAGATGGAAATTGAGTACTTCCTCAGCCGTTTTCCTCTAACAGTCAAAAGATGTTTGACACTTAGTGTTTTATTTAAAGCACACTTATTTAATAATGCCATTGTTCTTGCTTTATTAAATCTATACCAGTCAGAGGAGGAGATGCGGATGAAGAGAAGCGGAGGACTGGGAGAAGGATTTTTAAGATATTGATTGTGCACAAGCAGCCCAGTGTTTTTTTTCTTCTTCTTTTCCTTCTACCATCAGTCAGTACTGTACTCGTCAGTGGTGTGAGAAACACAAACTCATCTACAGTTAATCAGTGTTTGGCTGTGGTTATGTCAAAGAGAGAGCGTATTTCAAGCAGCGCCAATGGGATGAAACGGTACACACTTCCTGTCTCCTAAAGTGGCGTGACTTTCTTTGACCGTGTAGTGATTGTGTGTGAATGGATTAAAAGTAAAATTTTAGTAATTTTATTAATCTATATTCTTTTGCTAAAGTTAGATATTTACACAGCTAAAAGACATATTTAGCATCACGGGGATTAGGTTTGTTAGGGCAATCGCAAACGTTAGCTGATGTTAGCTTCTCCGTGTTGCCAGATCTCGCAAGAGTTTTGTCCTGAGACAGAAACGGGTCTCAAACAAAGTTAATTTTCTCCTGATGTGTCCATCTGAAAAATGCCATTTTAGTGTCAGAATGTTCTGGAGATATGTGGCAAAAGAATCGCTCATAACCTGTGTTGACGTTCACTTCTCCCATTGGAATCAATTCGCTCAGGACCTCCCGCTAGCCAGCTACATAGGCGTGGCCGTGTCACGCATCTCAGTTCTAAACCGCCTCTGGTTATGTTTGGCTTTTTACTCCAGTGCATTAGATCAATCAAGCTGTCTTGCAACTTCACCGTGTGTTGTTAAATATTACTCACATTAGGCTTGGGCTGGTGTCAAGATTTTCAAACCGGTTTGATTTCAAACACCAGACCGGGCTGGTATACAGAATTTTAACACCAGGTGGAGCACTGGGTGGCGAGCAGTTTTGTTTCAAACCGCAGCAGAAAGCTGTGCTTGAGCTTTAGAATACTCTAGGAAACTGAATGCTACTATACAACATGATCAATAAAAGAGCTAAGCTACTGCCCGACACTGCTTCCAATACATGTTGGATTTAGTGCCTACATTAGGCTGCTAATTTCGGGTTCAATCATTTAGCTAAAAGTCAAACCAGATTAGCCTCTTCCACTAGTCCGGATCGATGACATCGGAAATCGGCAAAGGCTAACTTAACTTTTTTTTCTTTTTCTTTTTTAAATATAAATGTCATGTTTTCTTGTCTGTGTGAATCCTCACTCACACGTCTGCATTTGTCTGTGTGTGCATTCCAGGTGGACTGGGTGCAGTGCGACGGCGGCTGCGACGAGTGGTTCCACCAGGTGTGCGTAGGCGTGTCCTGCGAAATGGCTGAGAACGAAGACTACATCTGCGTGGACTGCTCCCGGAAGGCTGCCGGGGCGGGCGGCGGAGCCATTACTGTGGAGGAGGTGGCAGAGGAGAGTGTCATAGTGCTGTCGACATCAATGTGCAGCATGCAGAGTCTGCCATCATCGTCTGTCGTGGCCTCGTGGTCTCACCCGTCCTCCGTCTCTCATCTGAACCCAGCAGCATCACATCATCATCAGCAGCAACAGCAGCAAGAGCCTCAGCAGGGCAGTTAGCGCTTATAAAGAAACAGCCTAGGACTGAGTTTGAATACTGTACCTCACAAAATGAACACAAAACCTAGTATCCAGGCTAGTGTTTCAACCTCTCAAGCTGTAAGACTGTATAGTATCTGAGAGGGAAAAAAATAGCCCTTTTATGAATAAGCTTGAAAGAAAAGGGTGCCTATCTGTAACTGCCTGGATTATAGAGCACAAGAAAGAAGAAGAGAGGAGTCTTACTGTCACCATGTGGCTTCAGCAATGACATGTTCTTTCTCCGAGCGCTAAGATCTGTTCAAAAGGTTGTTAGTACACACACACTCAACTTAGTCTTCCCTCAGCAGTTTTAGGTCTAAAAAAACATCCACCAGCTAGTTCTGGGCTTTCCCCTGAACACTAACACATATTTGGTATACTTACCTTCAATCAAACAAACACCCACTTTCTCCAGCTGTTGTATTCAGTGCAAACCAGCAAATAAAGTGTCCCCTGTCGTGTTTTACTGGACATCCTGAATCTCCCCCCTCTGCCCTCTGCCTGGCCCTTCAGACAGTAACATCTCAATATGTAGGACTCCAGACTAAAAAAAACACAAATGGTTGTAATGTAGTGGAATTATTTATAATGTACATACTTTTAAGCATTTAAACAAATGGATTGTGGCTTTTTTTGTTTTGTTTTCTCACCTTTAATAAACAATTCCTAGTCAAATGATTGCTAATTGCATTGTCTTTTTCTTTTCGTTAACATTCCATATACAAACAGAATAACAAAACATCTCACTAACAGATCTAAGCAAAAATAAAATATTTAAAGTGTAATTTTAGGGATATATAGAAAATAACAAAGCGGGCAATAAATGTAGTGTGATTTCCACCCTACGTCCTCAAGCTATGCTTTTGAGACAGTGGCATCCAGTCTCATTCAGGTCAGTGTCAAACATAACCTCATAACCTGTCCAGGCAGAAGAGCAGTTTTAACTCTGTTTCCATAGATGACTGAAGACGTAACAGCTGTACAATAACAGTGCTGTCTCATGCTGTTAAGGAGGAAGTAAACAAACAACACAATCTGTTTTTGCTGAGGAATTTGGTTTAAGCCTATGTGTTTACAGCGCCCGAAATATCTTTGTTTACATTGAAAGTTGAGCTGCGTTGAAATACACCTTCAGGAAGACAGGAACTTGAGAGAGTTGGGGACGGCAGGACACGGTAGCACATTGTGGTTAAACATTACTGCCTGCCTTAATTTTCTCATCAATTGGGATTCTACTGGGTGCTCCTGTGTAAGTGTTTGTGCCCAAACCTTCTTCACGTATGTGACACGAGTTGTGCTGCTCCTGAGTTTTTCCTTAACAGTAAATCAATCAAATCTAGCTTTTGTGTCCTTTATATGGCTAAAATGTCAGGATGATTGATAGGTGGAATTCTGAAAGGCCCAGCAGTGACTTAGGGCCATGTCATCGAGAGGCTGATTTGTGGTTGTAAGTTAATCTTCACATTTCCTGTGTTACTCATTAAGCTCAATTAGAGGAGAGTTGTGTGTTGAGGTGTGTTGGCATGTTGTGGAGCTCTGGTATGAAGATTAGAAGGTTGAATTCCATGTTACATGTGTGCTTTCCCCTTAGTTTTAAGCAGTGTGTAAAAAATACTTTTGTGTCAAACAGAATGACAGATGATCTTGTTTTTTTTTATTCCCCTGATTTTTTATCTTGAGATCTTTGATTTTCCAACATGGTACTCCAGTTTTTTCCATGTGATAAAAAAAACAACGTCATAGGATTTAGAAATGGATATCTAAATGTGTAGAGACAGGACCGTCTGAGTTGCTGACCTCTGTCCCTGTGCTGACTGCAGGGTTAGAAATTTGCAATCACAAGGGGCTGCAAGACATCAACTTAATTGCTGGTAATGGAACATAATTGATTGCATAATATGTTCTGTCGTCTCAAGCTATAATTACATCTTCATCACCCGCTGTTTGTTGTGTTCCTGCTTGAGAGTGGAATTTATGACTGAAACTTTAATTTTGGCCTTATATAATAACCATCAATTCGTAGCAAACTATTGCACTGCTCACATGGCAACATATAATGCGGATGTACTGTATTTCTTTTTTGGACTCAAACAGGACCTTCTTACATCAAATATAAATAGAGTTAACGCTTTAATGTGTAATTGATTTCAACTAGGGAAGCCTTAACCTCAGACATGAAATTGAGATGTACTTTCTGTATTGCAGACAGGAAATGCATAGAACCCAAAATCTAAACCTTATTATTTGGGTGCTTTTCTCATACAATGGAACAAATTATTTTTTATTATTTATATGCCTAAATTAAAAAACAAACTAACTGTAGTACAGTTTTTACAGCTGAGGTGGTCCACTGCAGCAGAAATTTACCCAATACAGTACTGACTGCTCAGATGTCATCCTATTCGACTCTTCAGTTGCACCTTATTTTAAGCATGGAGTCATGGTAGGTGATGTACTTTGCTCTGAAAGGGGCAGGCAAAGGGAAGGAAGGAAAGAAAGAAAGAAAGAGGCTGGCCTAAGTGTAGCATTACAACCCCCCACCCCGCACTCCCGTCCTGTTAAAGTCCTAAAACTTGAGCATTTACACATAAACCTCTAGAGAATGCTTCAGCCTTGACACAAGAGTTATACACACAAGATCAGGTGACATGGCATTGAAAGGTAAGCTGTAAGGGGATTGGTCATTTTGCAAATTGATTGTCTGGAGATTTACAGTGTAATTTAGATTGATTTAGACTCATTTTGTTCAATGATTTAAATGCTGTATTTTTGTTTAAGGTATGGATAAAAATTTCATTGCACTTGGCTAAAATGGATACAATTCATAACGGCTACAAAGCTTTAATGAATTCTTTGATTTGTGTGATTTATTCACACAAATTAAAGAGAACACAATCTTATTGGTGCATCGGAAAAACTATATTTTTTCACTGTTGCCCACCCTGCAACAGTTTGGTGTCTTTGGTTTCTTGGTTTAGGGCATTACTACATACAGAAAAAACAACTCTAACTCAACACCAACTAGCCTCTCTAACCCGCTGCAATCCTCATCTTCTCTGTCTTTTTTGTAGACGATTCAGCCAAAGCGGGCCTCCCCAATGGCATCTGTCAAGCCAAGGACCAGACGCCCTCTTTGGAGGAGAAGATGGAGGAACGGGGCCAGTGGAGCAACAAGATAGAGTTTATTCTTTCAGTTGCCGGATCCATCATCGGCCTGGGCAACATGTGGCGCTTCCCGTACCTCTGCTACAAAAATGGAGGAGGTGAGTGGAAGAGGAGCTGTGTGGATGGAGAAAGGAGTTAATGTATGTGCCTTAGTTTCTTCTACAGATTTCTATGACTTTATAAATACTTGAAAAGTTCAATACCACTCTAGTGCACTTTTACAGTGGAGTTATTTTTTGTACATGCACTAAATGAGTGGACACATCAAGACAGTCGACATTAAAGTGAACTCAGAGTAAATATGTGCTAAACCCACATACATGACATTACAGAGTACCTAAGTACTTGTTTTAGAAGCATAATTTAATCTTAGACTTACTTGAGCTCAGGTGAAAGAAGTAAAAACAGATATATTCAAAGACTCACAATTAACAGAATCAGACCCTGTTTGCTTTTGGGCATGCTTGTGTAGGTGCTAAATCGGACGCTGCTCTTTCTCCCTCCACGGGGTGGCAGGGTCAGGGTTCAGGGCTGAGCGGGGTCAGGCAGCTGTTGTTGCTCCTTGCTCACAGCGGCTGTCCCTGCAGAGAGGCGGAAATCTGAGCACAGCAAACATCCTCGGCCACCCGACGGGACATCAACACAAAATCCCAAAAGAGAGTGGCAGTGGCTCAGGTCTACATCTAAA
>NC_045755.1:6855576-6859198 GCF_008692095.1 Etheostoma spectabile | reverse complement strand
ATTAAATAAACTTTATTTTTCAGTATATTTTTAATGTCTTCTTGCAGTACTTCATGCCTTTTAGTGCTTGTTCTATTTTTGTTGTAATACAATTTCAGATCAATTTAGTTTGTAGTTGTAGTTTGTTTAAGGCATGTTTTTTTTCATATCCTGAGTAAAATTGTTATTTTTTTACATGAAATACTACATCATCTACACTTGATCTTACTTACTTGTATTATAGGATTGTCCAAACCAGGTTTGGTTTGATTGAAATCTGAATAATTAAAAGGCAATCTGGTGCCACCAGTGGCAGCACATGAAGTTAAAGACAGGAAACATAAGCAACATGTAATAGGTAATATTTTATTATTAATAGGTAATCCAAGAAAGGAAGAAAGAGGGTAAAGGGAGAGACTTTCTCCATGAATCATTATTATATTATCTTGTATCTTGTAGTTTCTTTGAGATTTGAATATTTCTGCAGGATAGGACATAGGGGACTCAACTTGGACTTTAGGACGATTTGGCCATATTTGACCAGATTGACTCTGAACATTGGAGCTGTGCTCTGTATTTGGGTCCACATTTGTAGCAGTGCAAGAAAGCCCGGGGTTGTGTTAAGAGTTTACCTCTGATCCCATGTCCTTCAGATGCTCTGATTTCCCTCAAAGTGCCACGGGTGGATTAGAAACTCTAAATGTTACTCAACATGCAGTACCAGTGACCGGGACTACACCATTTTTCTGTGGCATCATGTGGCATCTAAAACACAGTTACACCAACAGAAAGTGTACACCCATGCACCCCACCCTGAAACCTGCGACCCTCAGACGCTGGCCTGCTCTCCATTCCCCACACCGGACTCTAAACCTTTGGAGACAGAGCCTTTAGTGTCCCCTCTGGAACACCCTTTCTGCAGATATCTAAAATGCTACATCCCTGGACATTTAAAAAAAAAAAACTCCTGAAACTCCACCTGTTTACCACAGCCTATAATCTCATTTAGTTTACCCACAATAATTCTGTAAAATGCTATAAAAAATAAAAAATATTCTTCTCATTATTATTGTTGTTATTGTTATCATTGTGTCAAGCTTCAACCCTAAAGAATCTTCTCTTTTTCAACTCAGGTGCATTCCTCATCCCCTACATGATCTTCCTGTTCACCTGTGGTGTCCCCGTCTTCTTCCTGGAGACAGCCCTAGGCCAGTACACCAGCGAGGGAGGCATTACCTGCTGGAGAAAAATTAGTCCTCTTTTTGAAGGTAGGTAGGACAGGTGTATCACCATGGAGAGCAAAGCAACTGCGGGGTCCTGGCAAAGCATGCATCATTAAGGCAAATGTTATGAAGCCATGATATGGTAAAAAGTGTGCTCACTGAGACAGGGAAGATGGTATATTTGGTGGAATATTCCTTCTATATTCAAAATGTATGTTTTAATAAGTGTTACTGATTATTTGAATTGATTATTCTGCAGGTCTTGGCTACGGCACCCAGGTGATAGTGACTCTGTTGAACTTCTACTACATTATTGTTCTGGCCTGGGGGATTTTCTACCTGTACTTCTCCTTCTCCTCGGAACTGGCCTGGTCGTCCTGTAATAACACATGGAACACAGGTAACAGATGCACTTCAAAATACTCAAGCTGTTCCACTTGTTTTTATATGTTTAAGATTTTTTTACATTTTGCCCCCTGCCCAGAAAACTGTATGGAGTTTCAGAGGAGAAACACCTCAATCAACCAAATGATGCATCTGAATGCAACCTCTCCTGTCATCGAGTTCTGGGAGTGAGTTTTCAGACCGCCTAACCTCCTCTTGGTGATGTGTTACTGTACTGTTGAAAATGACAATGATGTATGTTTCTTTCACTGTCTCTGCAGGAGAAGAGCACTAAGGATTTCCCCAGGTCTTGACCACATGGGCTCTTTAAACTGGGACCTGGCCCTGTGTCTGTTCATCGCCTGGGTCATGTGCTACTTCTGCATCTGGAAGGGGGTGAAATCCACGGGAAAGGTGGGTGACCTGCTGACGCTTTTTTTTTCAGATTTTTCTTTTGCACCAAAGTACTTTCAGCATGACATCTGGTATTTATTTTTTCAATTAGGCATGTTCCTTTATTTGTTTACATATTAAACATTGCTATGTGTGTGGATGTGTCTATATAGGTGGTCTACTTCACTGCAACTTTCCCCTATCTGATGCTAATTGTGCTGTTGGTCAGAGGGCTCACGCTGCCTGGAGCAGGGATCGGAATCCAGTTCTACCTTTATCCAGACCTGGGACGACTGGCAGACCCACAGGTACAACAATGTCATCTTAAAATAAAAAGCCACAATGCAGATCCACATCCATTACACAAAACCACAAATCTTTCTATGAGGGCCTGTAGAAGATGTAGTGATCCCTGTGTGTGTGAGGGTGCACCATGTGCAGGTATCCCATGGTTCTCTGCTGGGGAGCCTAGTTTCTGCTGGGTCCATCTGCTCTCCGTGGTAGAGGACTGAATGCAGGGTCAGGACACCACTGGGACTGTAAACACAAGCTCTACCAGGACTGAGCCGCAGACAGTCAGCCCCCCTCACCCCATCGCCATCTCCTGAAAATTGGATTGTCATTTTGCCCTTTTCTTAATCTGATAAGGGATGACTTTCGACTACCGTTACAGATCCTGCACTCTCTATATGTATAGAAGCATGGTCCGTTAAAAACAATGTTCAGACCAATAACAAACTTTTAACAGCTACTACTAATCAGTTATAATTAATGTGTACATGAATTCCTGTAGATTATGTAAACGCTACATATATATCAACCTAAGTACTGTATGTACTACTGTCTATATATAATTTAGCATTACTTTAGTTTGAGTGGTTTGTTATTATTCTTTTAATTTGTCTTTTGTGTAAGGTGTGGATGGATGCTGGCACCCAGATCTTCTTCTCCTATGCCATCTGTTTAGGGTCGCTGACTGCTCTGGGAAGCTACAACAAATACAACAATAACTGTTACAGGTGTGTAAACTGTTAAAGGTGCAGTAAGCAATTCTGTGCAAAGATAGTTGACTCGGGCTGGCCTGGCCAGCACATCCACATGCTGCCTCCCCCACTACCATCAACCAGCCCTGCCTGTTGCCGATTGGCTGGAATAGTGTTTTGTGTTCTGTTTGCACAGCCAGTAGGGGTGCACTATTCCGAAAATGTCATAATTCAATTCAGAGTTGATTTTTAGGCTTTCGATTAAAAAACTATAAAAAAAGAATTCACATTATGTAATTGTAGTTACTTTTCCCATGTAATAGTATAAACGCCGTTACAAAACCAAAAATAAATAAATAAATAATAATACAAATAAAATGTGAATCGATTTTTTGAATTCTATGAATCGATTTTGAATCTGTGGAGCTTGAATCACGATACAAATGTGAATTGATTTTTTTGCACTCCCCTAACAGCCAGGGCTGTGTATTAATACCAGCTTTTTTTCAGCACACAGAAAATAGAGAACGAATAGGTGACAGTGAGAAGATATTCACTGAATTTCACAGTGTATTGGATTAGCATTACTTACTATACCTTGAATATCAGAATCAGAATCAGAAATACTTTATTGATCCCCGAGGGGAAACTCTGTGTTAC
>NC_045755.1:6819445-6855566 GCF_008692095.1 Etheostoma spectabile | reverse complement strand
AGATATTAGAAATATAAGAAATATAAATAAAGAAATAAAGAAATATAAGGAGAATATGCGTACTTGATTGCATGCTCAGATACTAGTGCTAATGCTATTAGTAGTGTTTCTGTATGTGCTTTGTGCTTCTGTCAGTGCTTAAATGATAATGTGTTTTAATGTGATTTATGCACTTTTACCTATGTCTATGTGCTACTTGTGTTATGTTTTTACATTTATACATACACGTTTCCATGCTTCAATGTGGAAAAATTCTGATTTTGAAACTAAAAATTGGTGCTTGAAATGTTGTCATCATTAACACCAACTTCCTCATCAGCTGTGATTCATGTGATCACCTGTTTGAATTTTGAGCTGAATGATGTTGGAAATGTTGCTGAAATGAATCTCTGTGAAATATTTGCTGTCTGTTGCAGAGATTGCCTGGCGTTGTGCTTTCTGAACAGTGGCACCAGTTTTGTGGCAGGCTTTGCAATCTTCTCCATCCTGGGTTTCATGTCATTTGAACAGAATGTTCCCATCTCAGAAGTGGCAGAATCTGGTGAGGCTCTTTATCAACTGTATCCGAGGTTTCAAGAAAAATAAAAAGGCAATAGAATAGCAAAAATAATCTGTTCATGCTGCATATCCTCCAGTTTATGTCATTTTTACTTGTGTCTGCAGGTCCTGGCCTAGCCTTCATAGCTTACCCCCGAGCTGTGAGCATGATGCCTTTCTCTCCTCTGTGGGCCGCCCTCTTCTTCATCATGATTGTTTTTCTGGGGCTTGACAGCCAGGTTGGTCCCTCAAGTTAATAAACACTTTTTGTTTTCCACAATGACACTGATTACACAACAAATTCGGTGTGGTTTGGTTGTATCTTTACAAAACAACACACATTTCACATGACAAACTTGAAAAACTCCCTTTTCAAGACTTTTTTTCTGATACATTTCTTTTGCTCTTGTATGACTCGCAGTGGTGAAATGTAACTAAGTATTTTAACGTGACTATATGTAACTTTCACACATTTCTGAAACTGTGTAATGTTCCATCTGATGATCATAGATGACATGCAACAGCAACCGAGACTAACAGTGAAAAGAACGCTATTTTTATATAGTTTTTATTAATGCCTCTGCCCTGGTCCGATCTTTTCTCGCAAAGTCACACAATGATTTACAGCAGGTAGACGGCGCTACAGAGCACACATTCTGACGGGTCACAGATTTTGGCTGAACACCGGAAAAGCCTGTGATAGTGAGTATGCAGGTAAAAGGTAGCAGGAGATTTCTTTATATAGGCCTGATTGTATTTTTATTTTATTTTTTATTAGTTATCTGCTGTAGTTGGCTGAATTTAATTGGCCTGAGTTAGCCTCCTATTTTCTTTTCCCTTGTCCCCTATACTTGTGTAAAGTGCCTGTGTGTTTCATGAAATGCGCGCATTAAATTATTTCTACGTTGGTTGCTACAACAATCTCTTAATGCTTTGGCTCGTGACACAGTGACAGTGATGACCGGTTTAGCTCACAATGCATACAGAGTAGAGTAAATTACCGTGTGCAACACTTGAAATGCAACGGTGCACCTGCAACATATTCTCTTATTGTAAATTAATGATTTTCTGTCTGAGCAAAACATTCATCGCTATTATATGACCTCCAGGTAACGCTAACGCAGTAATCTACAGTGGGTAATAAAACATCGTAAAGACAAGATATTTTTGACAGCAGGTGTGGAGGAGGTCAAAACACTACTGCTTTTGTCCAAAGCGTCTGCTACAATTACAACAAACTGAAAGTTACATGTAGTCACATTAAGTAAGCACTGTACTGAAGTACAAATGTGAGGAACGCTTTCTACTTATACTCACGGAAACATACTTTTGCTGTACGTTTTTACTCAGTTACATTTTTAGAGTTAGAGTTTTAGTTACCAGTTACTTTACAAATTAAGATTTTTCCACACAAAGCACATGCAAGTGTAAAAGTGCAGCTAAAACAATTAATCTATTGATCAATTGACAGAACATGAATCGTTAATTATTTTGATGATCGTTTAAGTTGTTTTTCATGGTTTCAGCTTGTCAAATATCAAGATTCGCTGCTTTTTTGATTTTTTTGATTGATTACACATTTTTCTGCATTGAATTTTTTTTAAACTTTTTATACTTAATACTTTGAACTTGGTCAATTTTCCTTATTGTACTTATATACTTTCACATCATTAACATTTTTTAATGCAGGATTTTTACTTGTAACAAAATATCTTCACAGTGGTGTATTGGTATTTTTCATACTTTTAAATAAGGGTCTGAATACTTCCTCCAACACTGGTGGCATGGAAATGTAGTTTGTGTTATCTGAGTCAGCAGGGCAAGTCTTTCCTTTATCATAGCAGACAAACAGAGATTTAATCATTGTCCTGTGTTCACCTCTCTCCCCCATTTTTCCTCACCCCTCTGACCTCCTTCCCATCAGTTTGTGTGTGTCGAGAGCCTTGTGACTGCGATAGTCGACATGTACCCTGCTGTGTTCAGACGTAAAAACCGCAGGGAGCTCTTCTTGTTAGGTGTGGTCGTCTTCTCCTTCTTCATGGGCCTCATTATGCTGATGGAGGTAAGGGGGAGGGGGTCACACAGGGGCTCACAGACGCAAGCATACAGATGTTTTTTACTGATATGTTGATATAGGGGCAGTAACAGTTTTTTATTTTGAAGGTCACAATATTTTGTACATTCAGTGTCTTTACATTTTTAAAACTTAAGGTGTATTCCCTTATTATATATTTCCTAGAAGGGTAAAAATGCCTTCATTAAGATAATCATTTAACATCTCTGAAAATAGTTTCACACACAGATTAACTTTAAATCTAGTTGATGCTGGTGGGTTGCACTTGATTGTTGTTTTAGGGATAATCCAGGACAGGATCCATTTTTCTGCTGAATTTAACTCTTACCGAGTACTATCTGTTTGACATGTGTGACCGGATCTCAATGAGTCCTCAACGCGTCCTGGGTGCATTCACACCTGTACTTACCAGGGCTGTCTTCTTGGGATCCCATCTCTCAGATCGGATTTTTAACACCAGGTCAGATTGGTGCCCATGGCCAACAGTTTCACCTCTGCAAAGCTGGAAACAATGTTTTGCACAGGTGTCAACAAGTCATTCAAGCAGGCCAGAGGTTTTGTGCAACACATGTCCGGTAATGCATATCAAGCTAATCTGAAGTCTCTAGTTTTGGGCTTCAGCATTTCAAGGATTTTCACAAACTTGTATATCCTTAAATATTAACTATAAAAGAGTAGATTTATCTTTATAGTTTTTTTATTATCTGAAAAAGGCAATCTAGACACTGCTATATATCTTTATGAAGAAACACAGCTGGATCAGGGGCTATGACACTGCCATGCTTTGAGTTACAATTGCCATCACTAGTGTCTCCAGTAAGTCTGTAGTAGCAATGATGACAACACCAACATTCCAGTTTGCCAGTTAGATATCCACGGACGAGATACGTGACCACCGAAAATCATTTTGGATATGTTTTGTCCTAAAACAAATACATTGTACTGTAGCAGGTAAGTTTTCCAATTTTAACTTTGACTTAGTGCTTTAAATTTCTCTCTTTGTAGGGAGGCATGTATGTTTTCCAGCTCTTTGATTACTACGCAGCCAGTGGCATGTGTCTTCTCTTCATGTCCATCTTTGAGACTGTCTGCATTGCATGGGTCTATGGTAAGCTGTCCTTAAACAAAAAAAAGGCTTCATTTCATTGGTGAAAATGGAGAAGTATATTTCATGAGATTTTCCAGTGATTAAATTAACATAGTTTGTCCTGTTTAAAGAGATTGAAATGTCTTGGCTGTGTTTTCTTAGGTGCAGACCGCTTTTATGATAACATTGAGGACATGATCGGCTACCGCCCAGGACCTTACATCAAGTACTGTTGGTTATTCTTAACCCCAGCCACATGCATTGTGAGTATCAACAAACTAATTAGGTAGTATCAAGGATTCCTAAAAATAACAGAGGCTGACAGACACTGAGACCTCCTCTCCTCTTGCAGAAATCAAAACAAATCAGTTGTTTGTTCTTCACTAATAGTAATGCTTGTCTAATTGTCTCTCCAGGGTACCTTTGCCTTTTCTCTAATCAAATATACCCCTCTAAAGTACAACAATGAGTATGTGTACCCGTGGTGGGGCTATGTCATTGGCTGGCTGCTTGCTCTTTCCTCCATGGTCTGCATTCCTCTTTGGATGGTTTACAAGATCAGCACCACCCAAGGGACTTTCAGAGAGGTACGTTTTGATATTTATAGTGCTGTTTCAAGTTTTAAAGTAAGGTTGGAGCTGGATGACGTGTTTAGTTTTTTTTTTTTAAATAAGTGTTGGAAATTAAAGGATTTGTGTGCCAATTTTGGTCTTGAAGGTCCCATATTGTCACAAGCGAGACTTTTTCAATTATATAGAAGGTCAAATATTTAGATAAAAAGTGACACCACAGTGCGGTTACAGTCATTCCTGCTGCAATTACGGTGCAGAAACTCCCAGATTACAGATGCAGAAGACCCGGAAACACTGATCAACCATTTTTCAGAAGGGGGGCTTAAAGAGACAGGCGCAATAACAGAGCCTTTGAGACAGAGGGTGATATATTCAAACAGACAGTATGAAAAAAAGAATGTTTTTTTTTTTTTTTACATTAAAGCATTTAATCATGTTCTAGTAGAAACCAAAACTACAAATAGGAACCTGAAAATAAGCAAAATATGGGACCTTTAAAACAGACTTTGAACTTGTCCACCCTAACCCCTGGAATCTGGATTTGACTTGAATGTATCCCATTGTGGAATATATTCAATAAAGATGGTCAAGACTGGAGCCCATTAACACTGGTTTATCTCTCTACAGCGCATACAGTTGCTTATCACACCATCTGACACCTTACCCAAAACCAAGAGGGAGCAGGAAAGGTTACTGGCCATCTTTGCTCCTGAGGGAGACGTCACCAATGCTAGAAATGGCTACTTACCTGTCTTAGAGACAGACTCCAACTTATGAGGCCCAAGTGGTGATGGGAAAGACATGTGTGTTTTCAATCCTTGATTCGCTGCATCATTGCCTTCATCCCAAAGATCACTGCAGGGAAAGATACTACAAAATTTCACATTGTCTGCTTAAATGCATAACAGAATATGGACTCAGGAGATAATAGGACTACGGTATGTTGGGTTTGGCAGTGCCTGTACATTTCAGGGACGGCCGCAATGTGATAAAAGAAGGATAAAGAAAATAAAGTCTATTGGATTATTCAGAAGTTTTAGAGGGAACAAATGTATTTTTTCAGGGATACAAGTTATTTACTCTACTTAATCTGACCTATATTAATACATTGTCATATGCTGTTCAGCTCTGCATTTCACAGTAAATGAACTGGTTCAAGGTCAGCTGAAATCTACAAGTCAGCCTTGTTGTTGAAAATGTTACAATGTTATAATAGAGGTTAAAGGCATTTTTTTTATTATCTCATTATAGGGCGGTAATTGTAGAGACTGACACACAGGTTACACTAAAAGTTTAAAAAATCGTATAGTTTGCATAACAAGGATGACGTTTGAGCAAATGTAACACTAAGACAGCAAAATCAGTAATGGAACAGGTTAACAATTTGTTACCGCTACATGTAATTTACTTTTTTAAACTAAAGTGTCATGTGTATCTGATGTCACTTCATTGCTACATTTGTATCAAATATTGTGTTATCATGAACGGATTGGGGAAAGTTTTTCTTTTTTATTGACAAGACATTAAATAAAATATTGTGTTCCACATGAATAGACCTTGTAGTAAAAGGTAATGTCAGTGAAAGGTATAATACTGTAGCACTGCAAAAGCCGTAGAACTAACATGACATAGAGACAATGTACAATCGTTGTTTCATATTTTGAACTGAAACGTTAGGCGACTGTACAAAGAAACTTGTAAGTATGTTTTTAAATAAACATGCAAAAAATCGTGTTATCTTGAATCATTTTACCAGTGCTGTATAGCAGAAAGCCTTTCTTACAAACTGCAGGCGTGGAGTTTGAATGCCGTGGGCATTTACCAGGCAGGGATGGTCTAATGAAAATACATCAGTGAGTTACAGTATAAAGTAAGTGTGAGACCATAGGGACTAAAAGTCTCGATATCTTAGCCTTCATCTCTTACAGGTGCCCCAACTTTATAAAAGTGCAATATTAAATTGCTGGAGTACGCCCTTTCACTTGCTGAACTTTTAATTGCATGCTCATAATCATGTCTGGTTTACACATTCAGATTGTGATGGAGCACAGATTAGTTTGCACAATGTTCCTGGGAAAGGGCGTAACTTCGGGTTCAAAAAAGGTTCAACAAAAGCTCCACTTTTGTGCAAAATATTTTTTTTTAACACAAACACTTCCTTTTCTGCATTCCAGTGAATTTTTTCCCAACAATTTGTTCTTTGTCTGCATCAATTTATGGTGCAAATGTTTTTAATTATGTAAAGGAAGGTTGTACAACCCCTCCCCCCCCTGTAAATTACACCTATGTGCCTATAGGTGCTACCAGCGCTATTTCCCATTTTGTTTCACAATAGGAAAGACTGTGTCATTTCTGATCAGGAAAACCAGGTAAGACAATGGGACAGTTTTACCGCAAAATAAACAAATAAAAACTTTATAAATTCTTTATGAACTGAGACTCTGTATTTTACACTGAACTCATATGGTAAAAATATCATCTAATATAATGCCCTGGCTGGACAAAGAGGTGTGACGTTGTTAAAGACTGTTTTTAAAAAGGGTACTGGTTCTTAGACATAAAGAAACCACAATGATGGAGCAGTTTGGGGCATTTTTCTAGAATAATTTTACCACTGGGTGTCATGGTTTTGCTGTACTGTCGAGGAGCTGATTATTGGCTGGAACTGCAACGTCACTCTCTACGTGCCTCGGTGACGCCCCGTACTTTCCCACCATGCAGCGGGTGATGTCTGAGGAAAGATGGCGGAAGGAGGTGCGGCGGATCTGGATACCCAGAGAGGAGAGGTCGCGGCACTGTTGAAAACACAGCTAAAAAAGGGAGACACATGGTAAGACTTGAGCTGAACCTTTTTCAAAGATACCGCGTGTCCGTCGGCTGTCTCTGCCGAGGCTGTCAACGCCACGAAGGATAAGAAAGCCGAGGTGACGGGCCGTGTTGACAGTTAGCTTCGAGCTAGCCAACGGCAGCCCGTCAGCTTCATGTGTGTCAGCTTGGCAGGCTAGCTGTGCTTGAGCTAACGCTATACTGTTAACGAAGAACTATACACCCCACATATCTTTGAACGTTAAATGTTGTATTATGATGGTTATATTCGCTACTCCCAAAATTAACATCTCCCTATTTGTCTGATGACACGAACCCAGTGATGTTGCATTTATCTGATCTAGTTTGCAGGCTAATAGCTAATTGGCTAGTCTACAACACTAACGTTAAGTGGTTTGCCAGTCACAGTTAGTTCATCCGTCGACTTCGGTAGGGCGGAGTCGAAAAAGAAGCACCTGTCAAAATCACAGAGCCAGCTGGCCGGGCATGCAGCAACTTGAACTCAAGTCGGTGTCATAGTGGTACTATTACAGCTATCAATTTGTGATATTTTAGCCTCTCGATGTCAGATTTGTTGAGCGCACTGACAGCAAGGTAGCCTTCACCTGCCGAAGTACTCCTATTGCCACCATTTAAAGTCTATAAAAGAAATAAAAGCTCTGGTTTACACCGTAAAGCTTGTTGCATGACCCTTAAACAATCTAGACTGATTAGCAGTGTCTCATCTTGCTTTATCAGAGCTGAAATTATAATACTGCTTGCCCTCTCTTCAGGTACCTGGTGGACAGTCACTGGTTCAAACAGTGGAAGAAATATGTGGGATATGACAGTTGGGACAAATACCAGATGGGTGAACAGAATGTCTACCCAGGACCAGTTGATAACTCGGGTCTTCTCAGAGGTAAGACAGATAATGCTTAACCTACTTAGACATCACATCACCAATGGGAATATATTGTAAATACAGTGTGGCACACATGGACCCCTGTGTATAGCTTTATCATTCTGGAAGTAGTAACAAAGAGTTCAGAGGAAAAGGGAACAAAAACAGCATTGTTAACAGACCCATAGACTAGCCTTTTGGGGGTTCATAGAAAGCTCTCCAGCATACCTTTTTCTTTGTGTGTTTTGTGTCGTGTGAGACAGTCACTGCAGGGTCACTGTTGTAAGTGCTGTCCCACGATTGTTTCTCACCTTTCTCTCACCCCCTCCTTACCTCCAGATGGGGATGTACTGGCCATCAAGGAGCACCTCATCGATGAGCTTGACTACATCCTGGTTCCCACAGATGGCTGGAATAAACTCGTCAGCTGGTATGGATTGACAGAGAATCAGGAGCCAATTGCACGCACGGTAAGGGTTCCGTCTTCAGCATAAGGGTTAGGGTTAGAGTTTGAGGTTGAAGAATGTTCTGCTCACTGCATTGAGAAAAGAACCATTAGGGCAATAAGAAAAACACAGAAAAGGTGGTTTTCTGTGTTGCCGTTTAATGGTTGAGGTTAGTCTCTATGGTGTATAGTATGGTTTGTGTTGGGTTTAAACAGAGAAATGTGCGCTTATGGCCATTTGAGATCGGGACATCAGGAGTCCAGCACAATTGTAATAGAAACTTGAATTCTGTAACATAGTTAACATAGAATATTAAAAGACAGCCAAATGATATTAGAGAACTATAGTTCTTCATGACTATATTGAAAGGGCTCCACTGCTGCTCATTATTCATTTTCAACAAAAAGCAAAGGTCTGGTATAAAATATTGTTGTGTTTATTGGTTGCCTTGATTGGCCAGTTAGATGTGCAAAGAATAAAGTGTGCATAGGAAATGGAAACAAATCAAGATAATACTGGATATGTTGGATATTTACCTTGCGTGTAAAGGAAGCAACACTTATTGTGTTTTTCATTCATTTCCTTCAGTGTTTCATTCATTTCTGTCATGAACTGCAATTATTTTTTTTAGGAATCATTAATATTTTTACAAACATGTTGGTATTGTAGAGTGAAACAAACTATCGAATGGATGTATTTGTGGTTACGGATGATTAGTTAGTGGACTACTTAATGATGACATGTACGACTTAACCGGACCTACGGTATCAAATCCCCACTTCAAATCTTGCTAGTCATGGCATCATGGCTGCTAGAAGAGGTTCCTCTTGCCCCTACATCTCTATCATTCTCTCTCTCGTTCTTTCTCCCCCCCTTTGCATTGACCCTCCCATTTTGCCATGTATGTCGTGGGACGTATCGGGTGGCCGCAAGGTTTCTATTTTCAGTTAACGTTCTGGATGACTGAAAAGCTACATGGAGCGATCTGCGGGACACAACATGCAGGAGGTTCATTATTAGTTTTCCTCTTCTTTTAAACTCTTTGTTTCTTTTGAGGCGTTGTTATTCTGAGGAACAGGGGGGACAGGAGCGTTAAAAAGGATTTAAGAGGATTGTAGTCCCAGGTTTGGCGCTACGTTTCCTTCCGTTGTCCTCTTCTGGTGTGATATGCCAACACCGGTGGAGTGTTTCTGCGTGTCCTTGTTTTTTGATGTGGAGGAATGCCGGCTGAGGTCACACTGAGAGAAGCACCGTAAAAGCTTCTGAGAGGAGTGAGAGAGCAATAACCAGTATGCGGTCAGGGGGGTGGGTGGGGTAAATGGTTTTGGCTTGGCTGGGGTTTGAGAAATTGTGCCAGAGTTATGCTTTTGTGCCGAGTTTACAAACACATGGGTGTTGTGTTGAGGGGTAGGAAGGGCCTACCGGGGTATGGATAGGTAAGGGGGGGGAGAATCTGAGCCCTGTGAATGACTATTGCAGTTCTCAGGGACGTGTGTGTGTGTGTGTGTGTGTGTGTGTGTGTGTGTGTGTGTGTGTGTGTGTGTGTGGTGTGTGTGTGTGTGTGTGTGTGTGTGTGTGTGTGTGTGTGTGTGTGTGGTGTGTGTGTGTGTGGTGTGTGTGTGTGTGTGCGTGTGTGGTGAGAATATACTGGGACCCCTCAGCTGTTTCCACGAGGTGCTTCTAATTTAAGCACTCTGACTCCCATCGGAGTGTGGCAACCAGACCAGCAGACTGTACGTTGACAAACAGAAGCTAGTACAGACACTTTTCATTGTTTGAGACCACAAATAAATAATTATAGAGAGGTAATTTAAGAGTTGTACCTTGGACTTGGGCTGATTACTACATACGATATCAAGCTTACTAATTGCAGTCAGCTAATGTAGTCCAGATGTAGCACAAAATGAATATTAAAAAAAACCTGTTGAAAATATTTGAAATGATCCTGAGGAGTACTAGTATGTTATGCATTTTTCTCATTAGAGCCATGTCATGAGTTTCATACAAGAGAATACAATTTCTGAACATACTTCTATATAGTATTGAAAATGTATTATTTGAATTGAGTTCTGCACACATGAAATGTATTTGACTAATCATGGTTTAATTCAGATAATGTGGACGGTTAATAATTTCACTGTGTTTTTTTTTTTCTTCCCCAGGTGGTGGAGCAGGGTATGTTTGTGAAGCACTGCAAGGTGGAGGTGTACCTGACGGAGCTGAAGCTCTGTGAAGACAGCAACATGGACAATGTAATCACCAGACGCTTCAGTAAAGCTGACACAATAGGTAGGCCTGAGTCACTCTGGAGTAACTGTCTATTTACACTGCTGGTTATACTTAAGAGGCCTCACAGGAGTTCCACGATTTTTTTGCATTCCGTCATATTTCATTTTTCAAACTTGGATTTCCTCTCCTTTACATTTACACTTGGGTTTGATTAAAGAAACTTTTGAAACTTTAGTTAGCAAAAACTATTTTGATTTTGTTCATGAATTATAGAGGATGTGTAGGCTTAGCCATGTGCAGGCTCACTGTTTGTTACACACGCACAAAAGTAATAATTATACTTTATTAAGTCCATAATGTCTGAACAAATGTGGACTTTTGATGAAGAAAAATCTTACTTGCTATTGTTATTTTGCTCTTCCCCACTGATAACCACACTAAGTTATTTAAGGGTAATAAATCAGAAGTTCCCCCTTTGTGGTTGAACAACAGTCAGTCTTTTTTGTGGATAATATTCATGTTTTGATGCAGACATGATTGAGAAGGAGATGAGGAAGCTGTTCAGCATCCCTGATGAGAAGGAGACCAGGCTGTGGAACAGATACATGAGCAACACCTTTGAGCCTCTCAACAAACCTGACAGCACCATTCAAGACGCTGGCCTCTACCAAGGACAGGTAGGGACTTTTCTAGTTTGGATCCCTTATGTAACAGTTTGAATAGCTCTGCAGGGTTCTTTTCCAGGAGTCCGCCAAAAGAAACGAAAAATCTTTTTGACCAAATTGACATAGAGCTGTCCAAATATGGCTTGCTGTGTAGACTGATATTATTCCTGAGCTCAGTGAAATATGCTCTAGTTTCAATTGTTTTTCAGCTAGCTTTTCCTTATTTGTGCTCTCTCCCAGTGAGCCCTTTTAGGGCACAGCAGAGTGGATCTTCAGAAAACCCCTATTTTTATGCTTTGTTTGAATCTGTATTAAACAGGTTATCATGACCTGCAGAGGGCAGTCTATCTGATGTCAGTGCCACGTTCTTGAATAACTTTCTTTTTTTGTGCTCAATTCTTTCTTTATTTCTCCATGATATAATTTAAAGGCCATACGTTGTTCTGTGACTAGTTTCTTCTTTTGATGTTCTGTTACGTGGTTCTCTTGTCCTTGTATTTTCCTCATTGTGTCTACTAACTACCTAATTTCTTTTGTTGGTAAACACTGAGCATATCAAATCTATGGGGATAGAAAACGGCAAAGCAGAATGAGATTTATATATCTACATATTTATATCTAGTATGTCTGACAAGCTGAAGTTATGTTAACACAATGTGGTAAGACCATCCTGTAATTAGATGGTTACAACTTTGAAACCCATGCTTATCGGCTGCCACGCAAACTTCTTTTTGTGAGCTGTTTAAACTGTGCACACATATCCTGGCAGTGGACTAGAGCAGACACAGTCTCTATAAAAGCCTAGATTAATTGAGACACCTGGTCACAATGAGCCAGCAGGCTTTAGATCGCGAGGCTGTCCCGTTCACCAGCAGCTGTTTGAGTATTGTGTAGCCTCCGACAAGTCCTCCCTTTGTGAAACAGTGGAATAGACCCATCCAGCTCCCTTTCTTCACCCTTTAGACATAGCAGTAACAGGTTGTTCTACTTGTAGCTCTTAAGAAATCAATGGAAAAACACATCTGTTTCTCTGTGTCTATTTATGTAAAACGTGTACCACTTTTGTTCTGAATATCTGAATAACCCATGAATTGTAGTTAAAAAAAAAAAAAAAAAGGGCGGGGGGGGGGGGGGGGGGGGGGGGGAAGGTAATTTATCCAACTTACAATGATTGCAAATAAACACAGCTTGTTTTTGCTCAGTGCCAAAAGCATCTTCAATTTCAGTAGACCACAGTATGGGGATGCAAATAGTTACACGTTTGGTGTCTTTAAACTAGTGTAAGCAGATGGAGCCCGATTTTCTCTCTGCCATCTCCCACAGGTTCTCGTAATAGAGCAGAAGAGTGAGGATGGCTCATGGCCCCGAGGCTCCACGGCACCCAAGTGAGTGAACAGCACATCACCTGGCTTATATTTCTTTGTTGACTAAAGGAAAACGTTACCACAAAAATAGAATTTACACGCTGTATCCAAACCCTACTGTTGATTTTACAAAACAATTACATATAGGCAGTGTGTTATCAAACTGCTAAGGATGTTTTTTTTTTTACTTGGTCAGTTTGAAGGGGAAAAAACAAGTTGTTGTCTGGAAAGCCACCTCTTTGTAAATTGCATATTTATTTATTGTGTAACTTTTTTTTTTTTTAACATATAAAATTTCCCTGCTATGTCACTACAGCACCTCATCTTCAAAAATATTCCTCTCTTTAGGACTGCCACAGTCTACCTCTTTTGCTTGCCCTTTTGTTGCTCACATATCCCTCCTACTTGTTTGTTTGAATTCATTTCAATTTTATTTGAATGACACTCGCGCACCTTTCTAGAACAGCTCCTTATTTTCTCTACTCTAACTCATGATCTATTCTTTATCTTTTGAAGGTCATCTGGTGCTTCCAATCTGTCTGCTTTGCCAAAGATCTCGCCTTCATCTCTCACAAACAATCATAACAGCAGCTTCAACAGCAGGAAGTAAGGCTTAGTTGTGGGTTGAATAGCTGAGGGGGTGGGTTTGGATTGCCAACAGACAGAGATGGAGTCTGGAGTATAGCTCAGCACAAACCGTTTACATTAACCTCGCTAAAATTTCTGATCAAATTGGCTTCCTGCAGAAATAATTCCAGAAATTCCTGCAGAAATGACTTCATTAAGTCACTTCATCTATTAGGATTTTTTATCAGCTCTCTTCTGCTCAATTTGCACTCAGTCCTAATTCAGTCATGCTAAATGATCTAAACGTATCCAAGTATGAAGTTTGTCTAACTTTGTTTTTGTACAGGTCTATCTCTGCCTGTGGTTTGGGTCTTAAAGCTATCTTGTGATGATGCAGATTCAGCTGTAAAAGCTGATAGCAGGGAGGGGGAAGGGGCTTACGAGGGATTGATCTTTTTTGGAGTTTCTCCAGACAGCAGTGCTCTCTATTAATGGCTTGCCCGTGCCTCTGGGTGCCTTACTCAGCATTTAATGATGCTAGTTGACAGTCTGCATCTGATTTTTTACCTTACTAATTGATAGTTCTGGCTGGCTATGGCTGCATGATTATGGTTAACGTGATAACTATTTTACCCACTAATGTCTGCTATAAGGCCTTGACTTCACCCTTACTGTCTTATAATATAAGCAATATATTTGGGGCAGAGTAACCAGCCTCAAACACTTTGGGCTCATTTGTTCACCGATTTAACACCAAGGTATATCCATAATCTAACTTAATCTAATGAATTAAATTTAAATTTAGAAGGCTTTTTAAAAAAAAAAAACTTAACCTTGTCTGATCCATTTTTGTTTGCCCTTTGCTAAAAAAAAGAAAAATATGACCTATGTAAGATTTCTCTGCCCCCCTGTTCTTCTCAGCCCGGGTTCAGACCGACTTTAGTATGTTACTCAAAAGGCGTGTTTCTACTGTTTACCTCGGGACTGCTGCAATGAATTATAAACTTATTGTTGCCATTGAAACTTTTCTGAGTTGCAAAATCCTGTTTTGTGAACCCGAGTTGGCATTTGATTAAGCCTTCAAACTCATGGATCTGTTTTTATTAAACTGGATCAGAATAGTCCTGGATCTTATTGGCTTTACTTGGCGCAGAATCCTTGCAACTGTTCAACATCTCAAAAACCAACATGTGTTTTAGTAGTTCAAACTGTTTTGAGATCCTTTCGGTTCTTACCTTTTTTTATTTTACCGCCCACATTTCCAATTTTACTCTCATTTTAGTTTCATGACACTAGTTGCACATTCATTGGTTCGTTAAAGCTCGCTTTTCCAACTTTGGGCTCCCTGAGTCATTCTGCTCTGTAACTGCGTGTAATGGTAGTTGAAATACCACATCAGGAGAACAAATAAAGTTATTGTTAATCATTAAAAAAAGAATATCACAGTATATGATTAATCATGCAGCTCAGGCACAAGGCTACATTTTCTAACATACGAGGCAGAGGTGAAGCAAGTATGCGGTCAAATCACAGAAACATCTCAAATATCAACCAGTCTGGATTTCTTGCTATGACAGAATGCATTACAGCTCACTTTCTTTTCAACTTTCAGTTTCTGTTTCCTAAAAATGTTTGTGTAGCCTAGCTTAAGGTTTGCTGCTAAAGCATTGGGCCCTAGAGGCTCTGTCAGCCCTCTGCTAGAGAGCACTGCTTGACTGTGGGTGGAGCTTTTGCCTCCGCTGTGTAGTAGACTTTACTGTCCCCTCCTTTCACCTCGTGTGTGATTTACTGCATGCTGGAGTGTGTCCGTGTTTGTGCGTCTTAGATAAACACTCTGCATTTGATACTGTAGGAATGTAGATATAATAGCCACAAGCTAGGCCACCCTGAAAGATCAATATTGATAAAGGAGGTTGTTGAAGAGAACTGAGCCTGTCCTTTCTACACCCACTGAATAAAAAGAATATCTCTTATTTTTCAGTACACTATATAATACTGCCCTGTACTTCAATTTGAAAGTATACACAATATCGAGTTACAGCTCTGCTTTATATTGTTTGATAGCAGTGGCATCTTTCTCTGCACAGAGTGGGTGACTTTGGGAAATTGGATCTTCACTCCCAGCAGCTCTCCTGTCCCTGATTCACTGGAGTGCCAGAGCTGTCGTTTCCTCTGAATTATGCATGGGCCCTCTTCTTTCTCATATGAAGCGTTCCCACATTACATAACACGCCTTTTTGATTTTGTGGTTTGGGCCTGGTCGGTTTAGCCTTAGTAGCGATGCTCTGTAACAGCATAAGTTTCATCGTCTTACGAGACGGAGTCCCCTGATATTGGCAGGCAGTTTCTCTCTCCTTGGGTCTTTTGGTTTCTTTACCTCTCCTCTCCCCTAAGCTCATTGCAATGCACACATTCTGCAGTCTAAGTGACCTTCAGAATACATTTCATCTGCTCCTGCTCCCCTCATCGCCTGCCTTCACACACCCGCATACCAGCCCCTATGATGAAACTAGCCCTTTCTTTCATTTATTTTTTTAGACCCTCCCCTTTAAAAGCTCTAATACAGACAGCCATGGCATATTAAAGAGGTTGAAAGAGGGAGTGTCAAAGTGTGTTTGAAGGGTGATAACAATGTCATGGGGTGTAACTCAACGGGGGGGGGGGGGGGGGGGGGGAGACAAGATACAAGAGTACAATTTATGTTTTAGTGTCTAATGTAATGTGTGCAAGAGTGTAAGAAAAGTGGATAAATGATGTGTTGGCATGAGTTAATGTGTGTATGAGAGAGAGAGAGAGAGAGATAGAGAGGGAGATACTGCAGCCTCAGGATGCGGTGGATCAGCTGCTCCCTCCATCCTTATTTCTCTTGTGTCACCCCCCCAACCTCCCTCTACTGTCCGCCCCTCCCCGCTATTCTCTCTGCCTCTCCCTCCCTCTCGCTCTCTCTGTGCACCTCTAGTTTCGGTAGCAGTAGTCTTGAGCATCCTTGCTGCTGCCGATGCTGCTATAAATATCTGCTGGTAGCCGTAGAGCGGCAGAGAGCAGCAGGCAGGCCGGAGGGAGGAGCTGAACACCAGAGGACAGGACAGAACAGCGCAGCGCAGGACAGGACAGGGGAAAGGGATCTGAGGCAAAGAGGATAACAAGATGACAGGCGGTCAAGCTCGGAAAAGAAGAAGGGTGGAGAAGAGAGGAGGGGAGCTCTTTAGTTAGCTTTAAAAAAAGAGGAAGAGTGTGTGTTTGTGTGTTAAAGTGGTCTGTGGTTTGATTGTTGACCTGGCTGGACTTGGTTTTGGACTATATCCAAACAAGATACTGGAGCTGCACTGAGTTGAGCCGAGTTAATATTAGGACTCAACCGTGGAGACTGTAGCTGGACCTTCCTTCCCCGGCCTCTAAAATACAGACTTTGCATGCGCCGGACCCAAACCGAACCCCATCTGAACTCCATCCAGGCTGCTTCTCGTTCAGTTTTGTGCGGACATGCGGGCCGGCATGGGCCGGGGCAGGGCTGAGATGCCATGCTCCTGTGTTGCTGGTGGTGCCTGAGGCCTGAGGCGGTGGAGCTAGACAGCAGGAGGGTGGACCACCGTGTGCTGAACTGCGAGGCCAGTGCCTCCACCGCCATCACAGCTGTCTCCCTTGACCAGTGGGAGCCAGAAATGACCAACACTGCCTTTCAGCCCTCCCAGAGGTCTGCTAATTGCTGCATTTGGAGATGCCTAGCTTTAAACTCTCTCTGATTGTCAAGGAAGCCTGAGAGTCTTTTTCAGGGGGGCTCATATGTTTGAATAGTAGGTTGGTCTTTGGTTGAAGAGGAAATTGTGTAACTGTATATTTCCCTGCTGGTGTTTCCCATTAACATAGATGTAATAGTTTTACATATATGCGTACAATGAGATGGTTACTTTATTATATACGTTATTTTTTTTAATTAATTTTTTTAGCTTGTATCAATTTGGCAAACACTATCCAACTCTTTATAACCACTCTGTTTGTGATTTTGTATGTTTATTGCACAGCGTGAAGAATTCAAGCTACGGTCTACCGTCCTACCACCCCTACAGCAACAGCTATGACTACTCAGACCAGAGCAGGCAAAGTGAGCGCTCAGGCCTATGTGGACTCTCCAACCTGGGCAACACATGCTTCATGAACTCTGCTGTGCAGGTAAAAGCATGCTTTCAGGGAACTCATCACAGTCTAGGAAAGTATGGAAAGTTTTTCGATATTTTTCCCAACTTCCCCGAGTCTAGAAGAATTTATGTCTTAATATGTTAATGTATACATGGCAAGGAGTATTGACAGGGTTTTGAAGGCTTGTGGTGGCCAAACACTCAACTCATTTGTCTAAATCTTTGTAATATTTAATTTAGTTTAAAAAAAAGACACATTGGAGGTTCAAAATGCAGATTTTGTGAAGAGCCTAAATCCATCCTCTGCTGATTATTGTCCTCTCCTGCTTTTGCGCCCCCTCAGTGTTTAAGCAATATCCCACCACTGACTGAGTACTTCCTCAAAGACAAGTTCACAGAGGAGCTGAATGAGGACAACCCGCTGGGCATGAAGGGGGAGATTGCCAGAGTCTACGCCGAGCTTATAAAGCAGCTGTGGTCGGGCAAATTCAGCTACGTCACCCCAAGGCCTTTCAAGGTGACTACCTGGAAAAACTTTAGTCTGAAAAATTGTGAGATTCTTTTAAGCAGTTTTATATGTTGGGTTTACGACCAAAACAGTGCACTGCTTATACATTTTTGGGAAGGAGGGTCTGTAAAAGCGCTATCATTGTGTCACCCACAGTAAGGCAGTTGGAGCAGCAAACAAATGTATGTCTTTGGAGTATAAACCCTACTATCATAACTGCTCTGAAAGATACAAACGCACAGTAGGAAAGGAGCAGACCACTGAATGGCCTAACACACCAGTGTAAAAGCCTGGTGAGTGAAGGGTTTTAAAGTGCAGTTAGCACCAGTTTTGAAAACTAATAGATAAATAATAGATTTAACAATTTGAAAATGGCCATGTTGATATCAATAGTTTGGGTCCAGGCTTGCATAGAACTGTGGGGGCTAAATCAATGGTGATGAAATCTTAAACACTAAAACCGATGGCCAAGAAAGAACAAGTATGTTACATTTGTCTAAGAACAGACTAACTTTCATTTTATCAATTTCTAATAATTGGCAGAAAGTATACTAGTTCTTTGGTTTTTGCGCCTCTCCCCATGTCATTTCTTTTCATGTGTTTTTTGTCCTCCAGACCCAGGTGGGCCGCTTCGCCCCACAGTTCTCGGGTTACCAACAGCAGGACTCTCATGAGTTGCTGGCCTTTCTCCTGGACGGCCTTCACGAAGACTTGAACCGCATCAGGAAGAAGCCCTACATCCAACTGAAGGACGCTAACGGCAGGCCTGATAAGGTGAGATACAAATGGCTCTGAAAATGTGTTAAATTGTCTCCATATCTTAAAGTGTATGAAGCTGGTCAAACTAAATAAAAAATAAAAATAAAAATCATGACAAATAAGTGATGTGTATATATATTTTCATAAGATTAGGTTAGTTAGCAAATTGTTCAATCAGTTATTCTGTCCTAGAGAATGCAATCCTCAATTAGCACATCTCCTTTTTTAAGTTGTTTTATTGAGATTTGTGTTTATATAGATTTTTTTTTTTTTATACATTTTTAGATCTTACAGTCTTTTGTACTAGCTAGTTTGTCTTGTGCTGTTTATCTCAGGTGGTGGCGGAGGAGGCTTGGGAGAACCACATCAAGAGAAACGACTCCATCATTGTGGACATCTTCCACGGCCTTTTCAAGTCCACCCTGGTGTGTCCTGTGTGCGCCAAGGTCTCTGTGACTTTTGATCCTTTCTGCTACTTGACCCTGCCCCTGCCCATGAAGAAGGAGCGGACACTGGAGGTCTATCTGGTCAGACTGGACCCTCTGGCCAAACCCACACAGGTAACTAGCAATGCACTTGAACATCACCAAGTGTTCTACTCTGACATTATGATTTCACGTGATGTGTTTCCGTTTCAGTACAAGCTGACTGTGCCGAAGGTGGGCTACATCTCTGACCTGTGTACTTCCCTCTCCAACCTGTCTGGGGTGCCTGCTGAGAAGGTATAAACATCACAGTCAGCTCTGCTCTGGGCTGTGATAATCTCCTCAGACGTCACAGACCAAAATGCTCTATTCCCTTTAAAACTGTGCCTGCCCACCCAGCTTCAGATGCTAGTGGGGAAAGATCTTGTGTCATTTTCTGTTTCCGATCTGTTGAAAACTTTAAGTCTGCTAATACTAAATGGCATTAGGAATTATTTTATATATCAGTTTATTCTGCCTACATTTGCCAAGAGTCTTCTGACTACATTTCTTGTTTGCCCTAGATGATTGTAACCGACATCTACAACCACCGTTTCCATCGGATCTTCGCCACTAACGAGAACCTCAGCAGCATCATGGAGAGAGATGATATCTATGTGTGAGTGTCAAACTCTGTTATCTAAAGTTTGAAACAGGATCTAAATTCTGACTGAATTTAAGTGTCTGGCCTTTGTTTCCCACATTAAAAACAAACAATGATTTTAGCCTAGTATTTTTTTTATTTTTTTTTATTTATTTGATTAGGACAATGCACATTAATGAACATTTCTGTAAATGCGCCAGTGTTAGCCAATTGGCTAGTTTTCAACTGTAGTCCTACCTAGGATGCATGTCTTTCATGGTGGGAAGAAACCGGAGCACCCGGAGGAAACCCACGCAAACACGGGGAGAACATGCAAACTCCACACAGAAAGGCCCGGAACGACCTGGATTCGAACCAAGCACCTTCTTGCTGTGAGGCAGAAGTGCTAACCACTTAGCCACCGTGCTGCCTTAGTCTTACTAAACAGCTTTATTTATTGGTTTGATTCCTTTGTGGATACATATCTATTGGCTTATTTGAAGCTAATGTTCTTCTATGTGATTCTTGCTGTTCCGAGTTAGTTTTTTCATGATTAAACGTGCTTATTGGAAGTAGCTTTGGATAAAAGCGTCAGCTAAATGACTTGAATCACTTGCTGCTAACATGTAGCATCTTCAGTGTGACTTCAAAACTGACCACCCTTCTTTCTGCAGATTTGAGTTGGCGGTAAACCGGGTGGAGGACACAGACCATGTAGTGATCCCAGTTCACCTTAGGGAGAAGTACAAACAGTCGGGCTACAACCACACCAGCACGCCTCTGTTTGGACAGCCCTTCCTCCTCGCCGTCCCAAGAACCCTCAGTGAAGACAAACTCTACAACATGCTGCTCCTGCGCCTCTGGTACGTTCATTTGTCTCTGTGTTTGATCGGATAGCCATTATTGAAGATTCACACATAATGCTGGTCACCTTTGATGTCAGCTGATAAGTCTGTCTTGTCTACAAGCCACTTTGGCAGGCAATCAAGAAGCAATTAGACAAACTGTAGAAGAAGCCATTTAGCTTCTGAAAAAGTAAAAAGTAGTTTTTTTAATTTAAAGCTGCTGTGAATAAAAGTGGTTTTGTGTTTGCAGCCGGTTTGTGCGATCTTCAGTAGAGGAGGATGAAGAGGATTGTGAAGAGACACCTCCATCCAAACCCCACACTGTCAATGGTAACGCCACTAATGGACTTTTGGAGGAGGGGTCGCCGAGTGAGTGCACAAACACCCACAAACTCAAACATGTTACAATCAGATACTTAACCAGTAAAAGTTTTGACATTTTCAAATGTCTTACTGTATTAAAGCCCTTTGCTATTTAAAGTCATTATTCTTTAGAGGCAGCCAAGGTGCTTTTAAAATGTTTTCTGTCCTCCATCAGGCGAGATGGAGACTGATGAGCAGGATGACGAGTCGAGTCAGGATCAGGAGCTGCCCTCTGAGAACGACAACAGCCAGTCAGAGGACTCTGTGGACAACGAACTGGAGAACGGTGTGGTTGGTCCACAGAACTCCACCAAAGGCCAGCAGACGGCCGGACACAACAGAAAGAGACTTTTTACATTCCAGTTCAATAACATGGGAAAAACAGACTTTACCCTCATCAAGGAGGACACCAGGCAGATCCGTTTTGACGAGGGACACCTCCGACTCAGTGGTAGGAACTGGAGTAAAGCAGGGAATAAATGAAGAATCCATTTTGGGAAGAGAACATATCCTCACATAATATCCTCAAGAAAATATCTTCAAGAAAAATCTTCAGACTCATCATCTAGTAGCTGATCATTAAATTGTTATTTATCACGTGTGTTTGGAACTGGGTATTCACATTTTTCAAATGGTGGATATCTTATTTTGCATTTATCATCTTGCCACAGAAAAGCAAATTAATCATTTTGTAAGCACCAAAATAAATGATCCTTTAGATGTATGGATGAAATAACAGTCTGATGATGATAGTGAAAATGTAATGATGACTCATAAGACTTGTATCTACATTTTTTATTTATTTTATTTTTTAACAGACCGCTCTTATCTCTCCTTGGACTGGGAACCGGAGATCAAGAAGAAGTACTTTGATGAGACCGTTGTCGAGGTAAAGCCAATATCGGAAGACGTTCTCTAATACCGATATCCAACTTTACAGTGTTAAGAGCAGCTGGTGCTCTTTTTAGCATGCGTACCGTGCAGAACAAGTGCAGTCTGCCATCATGTTAGAAAATATGGCAATGTGACCCAGACATGAGCAGCAGGAAGTCCTGGTAACAAGCATGACTGGTTTTGTAATCAAAAGGTCACAGATCCAGCAGCCATTGCATCCTTAAAATTATTATGCTGCACTGTTCTCTGTTCTGCCTCATAGATTTTAATAACATAATTTTAATAACTAAATATTTAGTCTCTATCCATGCACTAAATCTGTTCTGTAAAAAATGTTTATCTCTATCTATCTTAAAGGGGATATTTGGTATTTTTTAACCTGGACCGTCTTTCCCATGTTTTAGTGTCTAAGTGACTAATGGCAACAGCAATTTTTAAAACTGGTCCAGTATTGAGCGAGAGCGCTGCAGCGGCCAAATGGCTACAATGTAATCCTATAGGTCAATTACTCACTGTCAATGTATGTCCATTAAAAGTGCTTTTTGTTGCTGCTGATGGGCTCAGATTGCTGTAATAGGTGTCTTAACACCCTTATGCAAAGGACTATACAAAGAAATAAGATGTTTTTCTTTACCTGCCACTTAATCCTGTCCGTTTTCTATTGTGTCTAATGTGCAGGACTTTGACAAGCATGAGAGCATGGAGTACAAGCCTCAGAAGAAGGCTTTCTTCAAGCTAAAGGACTGCATTGAACTTTTTACTACAAAGGAAAAACTGGGAGCAGAGGACCCATGGTAAGAAACGCAGCGCAGTTGAAACAAGTTTCAAGCAGGAGGTGACACCACCTATCAGTCGAATGCTGCAACATGTGAGGTCTCCAGCATTTGCTAACGTGCAATGTGCATTCATAGGTACTGTCCAAACTGTAAGCAGCACCAACAGGCCACTAAGAAGCTGGACCTGTGGTGTCTGCCGCCGGTGCTGGTGGTCCATCTGAAACGCTTCTCCTACAGTCGTTATATGAGGGATAAACTGGACTCCCTTGTTGATTTCCCTCTCAGGTACACACACACACACACACACACACACACACACACACACACACACACCCATCACACAAAGTGTGTCTCGCTATCTTGTGGGACCCGTCATTGACTGATCATTCCCTAGCCCCTTGCCCTACCCTTAACCATCACAACTAAATTTAACCTTAACCCTAACCTAAATCTAACCCTGATCCTAAAACCAAGTTCTTAACCCTCAAATAGCCCTTTAAAGTCCCAGCAGTTTGGCCCCACAAAGCTCTCTAGACCCACAAGTATACTGTATCCCGGTTTTTGGACCCCACAATGTATTAAATATGAACACCCACACACACAACACACCACACACACACACACACACACACACACACACACACACACACACACACACACACACACGGTAATAAATCACTGCAGCAGAACACTGCTACACTGCATTTTCAGTAATTTATCCGTTGTTTTTACTTCACCCACATACAGTATATGCATACCCAATGGACGAATAATCTCCTGTGCATTAAGGATGTAATTACAAACACATTTTATGATTTCCTTCAATAAAATAAGCTCCATTGGGAAAGGTTTCAAATCTGATGATTTGTCTGCCTCCGCAGTATGTACTTACATGTCCTATGCTGACTTACATTACACTATGTGATGTGTTTCTTGCAGAGACCTGGACATGTCCGAGTTCCTGATCAACCCCAATGCTGGGCCCTGTCGCTATGACCTCATTGCTGTGTCCAACCACTATGGCGGGATGGGTGGAGGCCACTGTAAGATTCACCACACAGATTACTGAGCATGGTTCATCTTCCGTTTCCTATCATAGCTATGTGTTCCATTATGCACACACACTTAAAAAACATGCTGCGCCAATAGTATTCATCATATGCCTCAAACTCATTGATTGCAGCAGGCTAACAAGCTTGATGTAAACAACATTGTGATTGTTGTTATTCCTTGTCAAACAGAGCTTTTTATCACTCACTGCAGACATTCCAGCGGAGATATGCAGCGCTGCATTATTTAAGTTTGCTGTAAGAGCTTCTTGCCTTGATATCTGTTGAGTTTGCATTGCCATTCTGCTATAATTATCAGCAACCCTATGCTTGTGTTATGATACAGGTTTTTTAAATATTCTTTTCACTGTAGTCGCAGCCAGAGTTTTCAACATGAGTGTGCACTTGTTATTCTCACCCGTATTTTCCACTGCTCCGCTAAAGATACGCGCCAGGTCTATTATCACACCAGCTGCGGGGCAATCGGACAGCCGGGCAGCAAGTGAAACATTGAAAGTATTCAGTCAATTTACTAAAACACACCTCCCAATATTGTATACATCTCATTTATAATACCACAACAAGAGATTCATCTTGGTGGAAAAACAGAGGGCTTGGAGTGGAAGGTAAATACTAGCTTACTAAACACGCGATTGTTCTGTAAAGTACTAGTAGAGACAATAACAAGACAATAAAATCTGGGAGTTGGGCAGCAAGACACGCCGCTTCTGAGATGCTTCCGATGTGGTATGGCAGAGGACCGAATAAAACTGGAACACAGCAAAGACGTGTCCAGTGTAAAATCGGGGTTACTCTCAGTAACAGTGCCCAGCTGTTAGATAGTATATTTTTATTTGCACAGATTATTCCACATCAGTTGTGCTGATATCCATACTTTGTGTGTGTGTGTCGTGGGCTCTGTAACAATATGCCAAGAAATGTATCTTATAAAATTTATAAAATCTTGTATAATATAATTTTGGAATTGAAAATGCAGGAGCTCCAAGCACATGGCAGACACAGTTCACTTAGCAAAGTGTTTTATTAAAGAAACGGCACGAGTAGAGAGGGATAACCTGTGTAATACTAAACTCCTGTCATTAATCTTGGCCTGCTCAGATACGGCTTATGCCAAGAACAAAGATGACGGAAAGTGGTACAACTATGACGACAGCAGCGTGTCTCCTGCCAACGAAGATCAAATAGTGGTGAGTGTCCTCATTGGCAAAAGCCAGGCAACAGTACATACTGACTATATATTCATCAAAGGCAGTTTTGCTGGACACAAATGATTTCATCAAAGTAATGTACTTCTTAAGTTGTCACCAATTGTGATTAATTATTACGTTGCTGATCTCTCAAAGACATTCAACCGTGTTGATGCTTCCACTGAGAGCACTAATAAGGATCTGAGGGCTCTTTTTTTCTGGGCTTGTGGGTATTTTGTTGCCGTTACTGTTATGGTAATTGGCACATACTGTATAAACAACTCAGTGATTCAGTTAAGAGAGCCAAACAACGTGAAGCCTCATTAAGATGTGTTGACGGTGGGTGGGTGTTGAGGAAGTTCATAGGGGGCTTTTACACCTTACTACCCACTGACGATTCCACTGGACAGACAGTACATCAGTTTGTCAGGTTCCCACAGCACAATCACAGCTACATCTTTTTAAATGACTCACACCTACTGCTGATAGGGTCCATAGACTCCTTAAGGAAATCTTGCGCCTTTTATTTATTTAATGGGTTCATTCATTGGGAGGTTTGTCTGTGTGGACATGACTATGACATGACAATAAGAAAGCTGTTGAGGATAAAAGGGCACGGCAGGTGATGTTATATTTTTTATTGTAAACCGATCCAATGCACAGACCTAAGCTAACGTTTTAGTCTGTTTCACAATACTTTCACAATGGAGATCTATGACACAGAGGAAGAAACAACTGTATATCGGGCTTGTGATCAACTAGTTTTAGTTAGTTTTGATATTTTCATAGGAACAATATGAAAAGTATAGAATATTGGCGATTAATCCTTTAACTTTTCCTTGACGGACAGATTGGTTGTCTTTTGTTCAACCAATTAGAATTAAGGAGGTATTCTTATAGTAGGTTTGTCTTGGGAAGAATATCCACAAACACTGAACCCTTGGGGCAGGCTGTAATTAATGCTGCATCCTTTTATCAAAGGCTTAAAGAATTGCATGGTCATGTTTTTAGAAGTTAGAATGCAAATGTTAAAGCCACAGCAGGGAGGTCTTTGTATAGCTAGCTAACTTTGTTACTCGCCTGTCTTTCTTTCAGTCCAAAGCAGGCTACGTGCTTTTCTACCAGCGCCAGGACACGGTGAAGGGCACCGGCTACTTCGCTCTCGACCACGAGGAAGAGGAAGAGGAGGAGGACGATGAGGAGGAAGGAGAAGATGAGGAGAACGACGGCCAGGAGAGACAGGAGACACAGACCGCCTCCTCTGCTCAGGGCTCGTCCGGCGCCGGTGCCGCCGTTGCCGCCGTTGCCTCCAGCTCCGCCGCAGCTCAGAGTGACGAGGAGGACCTGAACGAGAACCGGCGCAGGAAGAACGACAACGAGCAGGGCGAGGAGGAGGAGGAGGAGGAGGAGGAGGAGGAGCAGGCGCCGAATCGAGACATCACCATGAAAACCAACTGAGGCAAAACGAGGACATAAATAAATGGAGAGAGAGAGACTAGGATCTTTCCATCCAAAGCCATATGGACACACAGCATGGCAGCGGGCGCCACCAGTCCCAACCAGTGGCTCGGACTCAGCCGCTCCACAGGCTGAGCCGCTACGGGGGCCGCGGCTGTTAGGTCAGGGAGCTGTCGTGGTACGCAACTCTAAGAAATCAGGGCCCTCCTCTGTGGTTGGATCACTGTGTGTGCGTGTCTGTGTGTGTGTGTAAGGTATGTGTGTGTCGCCACGTTCATTCGTTTAGGATTTGCTCATCCGCTCTCTGATAAGAGCGGATGGATGGGGTTAGAGGCTTCACAGTTCTGCGGTGTAGCGCTCTTAATCGCTCTCTGCTTTGTGTGTTCCTTGGATTTTTCTTTTTTTTTTTTCTTTTATATATATTTTTGAAAGCAATGCATTGTTGGCATATCCTTTTATCATCATTTAGACCTTGTAAATATTTTAGACACTGAATTATATCAGGTTTTCATGATGCGCTGAAACATTTTGAACTTGCACAATCACCAACCCTCCACCTTTTTTTTTATGTATTATTGCCAGACATACTGCAATTGTTTAACAATAACGTCTCTCAGACGGCTTTTCTCACGTAAAAAGCTTAAGAAGCTGCCTTTATTAAGAGACACGTGTACAGTCTAGACTTAACATAGAGAAGTGATGCTCATAATTGGATTTATAAAGTGTCGTACAGCCAAACTGTCCTAGCTTCGTACTGCTGCTGCTACTGCTGTGATCTTGCATTTTTAGACCGATTATTAGTGTATCGGCATGAACCTTAGCGATTCAAGGTCCTGCTGTTGTTGTCCCTCTCTGGTCTCTTCTCTGTTGATGAATTATATGTCCTAAAACCTAAACTAAAGCACGATTAAGAAGTTATCCAGCTAACTTGGCAAAATAACTCAACTTTTGCTCATTTTATTGTGCAAAAATGAATTACTAAAAGCTGTTTTACTCTGACTTAATCGACTCAACATAATGAGCAGGGACTGCAACAAATAAATGTTTAAAAGTTAGCTGGCTGACTCCTAGATCCTACGCCACAAATCTTCTCTTCAACTTTCCCTCTTTAAGTTATTCACAGGTGGTGCTTTTTCTCTGCTCTCTCTCTCTCTCTCTCTCTCTCTCTCTCTCTCTCTCTCCCTCCCCCCCCTCTTCCCTCTTCATATTTGAGGCACTTTGAGATTAGGAACATCGGTGATTTCGCTGACATCGGATGGGTCATCTCTTGTTGGGATCACTTCGGCCTTAACTCTTGATCTCAGACCGGTCGCCTTTTCTTTGCACATCACCATCACACCGTCTTTCTCGCCCCTTCATGCACTAACACTAGTACACGAATGTCCGTATTATTTGCAGCCACGTCATCTCGAAATGTTTCTTTAAACCCACAAGAGGGCCAGAATGTACGCTGAATGGAATGAGCACTGACCAGATGTATGTGGCTGATACCTTTTTTTTTTTTTTGTCTTTTTTTTTTTTTTTTGTCTTCCATGGCTCCCTTTTCTTGATTTGGTTGAATGTGATGGTAAAGGGTTCTTGGCCTTTGGTAACAGCTGAATGAATTAATGGGTACTGCTCAATGCATCCCTTTCCAGAGAGGGACAAAATGCATCATTGTGGTCCTGAGCTTTGAGGATGGGGAGGCGGGGAGGGAGGGAAGGGGACAAAACTGAAAACTGTGGGGTGAGTCAGCCTAAAAGGCCAATCAGCTTTTGGAATCATGATGCAGTGAAAATATTTTGTGGCAGATTGTTGCAGGATATTCCTCCATCGGTGTAACTCATGATAAAACTATTCTCCATGGTGGAGTGTTATGTTTACTTTTTCTACCTGCTCTTCCATTGTAAACAGCATAAGCGTACCTGTCGTCGCCTCAGAATATTAGATGCGTTGCCATGCCTTTTATGAGCATCTCTGTGCTTTGACTTCAGTTGGCTTCATTGCCTTGGCGCTGCCTTGCTTTTTGGGCGACTCACCCCCCGTCCTGACTGAGTGAGATGTGATTGCTACTATAGGCTTATACAATACTGTACATAAGAGTTCACTCTGTGAGTGCACATTTGATAAAGTTTATTTATTTATATGTAAGCATTTAATAATAAACAAACAATATATTTAAAACCTTGACAAGGGGGGGTGGTGGTTTGAGTCCACACGTACACACTAGTTTGCAAAGTCTTGCCTGTGCTCTTGTCAGGAAGGGAATATTTAAAAAAGGATGGTTCTGTTGTTTTGGGACATTTTTTTGTAAAAATAATCCAGACATCCTTGCATGACGACATAACGGGGTTTCCAGGTTTGGCTGCACTTGAGTTCACTTGGGTTTACATTTGAAATGTGCATGTGTATTTATACACAATCTTCAATAAAGTTGTGTAAAGCTTCCTATGGGTCCTCCCCTGGTTTTCTTCTCTCTCCGCTCTCTCTCTCTCTCTCTCTCTCTCTCTCTCTCTATCTCTCTCTCTCTCTCTCTCTCTCTCTCTCTCTCTCTCTCTCTCTCTCTCTCTCTCTTTCTCTCTCTCTCTCTCTCTCTCTCTCTTTCTCTCCTCTCTCTCTCTCTTCTGTGTGTGTGTTCTCTCTACATTCATCACTGGCCCTGCAATGTTATACTGTGTTTTTTTCATAAATGATAAAAGGCACACTTTCCTAATAATTGTAGGGAAATACTAAAACAGATTCCATTTTGTTTTTATACAAAGCACGTACACATCTTGGTCACAGCAGGAAGTAGGAATTCCTACGTCTCCCTATAAAGAAGCCCTCTGAATCATGTCTGGATTGTTCATTTTTGTAGGTAATAAAGTATAAGACTTCCATCATTATTATCCGCACTCTCCTCCCAGTGTGTATCTATGAGGGGGAACACCGTGTTCTCTCCGGTTCTGACGGGTTTTCTGCTCGCAGAACGGCGGCTCATCCTTCTGACCAATAGGAAGGAGGAAAGAACGAGCGGCTGGCGTGGGGGGGGGGGGGGGGGGGGGGGGGATCACTCGCGTTCAGAAAACCGAAACCAGATGTACTCTCAGTCAAAGAAAAATGACCAAACCTAAATGCTGATGTGGAGCAGGAAAAAATACAATGAATTTAAAAAGTGATATATATTAACATTATTTAAACATCTTAAACACTTGTAGATACTAAAAGCGTAATTGAAACAATAAATAAAATGACAGCTTAAAATGAAAGCGTAATTGGTGTTATCTTCCATAACAAACAATTGTTGACATTGCAGAACATTTTCATATCGATGTATCTGTCTATATCTACTTATTTTGTATATCTATCTTTAAACATATGTTTTTTTATAAGCCACATATTACTGCTGTTTGAATATGATTTCATTCATCAGACACCACTGATTACCTGGTGAAAAATAAGCTATTTCATTGAAAAGTATATGTTGTTATACATGTTATATATTATTATACTGTATATAATTGTTACATGTAACATGTTAAAACTGGTCAGAGTTAGGCTGCCAATAATTGTACTGGTATCTAATTTATGATTTTAATTACACATACAGTACAATTTAACTATTTCCCAACCAATTTCCTCTGTTCCAGAAAAAGAGCAGTGCCACTGTGGAAAGAACAACATAAAAAGTTGAGTTTACCAGTGAAAATAACCAGTTTGACATCAACAAGCTGATTAGTACATAGGTCATGTATAGTGACAAACATACTTTTGTATCTCTTGCAATGATTCGTTGCTTCATTATGACAAAGTCCACGATGAAACATGTTGAAGACCTGTGCTCTTTTGAATGCATCCAGCCGATGGCGCACTCTGACTACAGCTGCTGGTGTTCGGAAAAACCCGTCAGAGTGAGACCTCTTTGTTTTCTCTAATCTCCGGTCGTGCCTACACCCGTACTGACGTTCCCCGCGAATTTTTATCCACGCCGCTCCTCCAAATCCACTCATTTTCCACACGTAGCTGACATGCGGCATTTGCTGAGAGATGGGCAATAGAAAATGGTGTTTTTCCTCGGGATGTGGATTTGTACACGTTTTGGTCTTTTGAACCGAGTGGGTTTGATAGCGGGACAACTTCCCTGCACGACGCAGGGACAGACAACAATAGATTATAAAACAATCTGCTGCAGTTCAGCTGCAAGGTGAACGACTGGATGATGAGGTGGAATTTTTGCATTTTCTTTCCACATCCAACAAAATCCCGGTAATATTTATTTGGAGCTTATTGCGACTTTTTTTTTGTTAATCTACTTAAACTCGTGTGCTTCAATACGCCAACAACATACTCTAATTACGATTGTTTTTACACTTAAAAACATTTTTTTTCACTTTGTTAAAATTGGTAGCCATATGATGTGTTTACGTTAAGCGTAGTGGAATGGTTTTGATGTTTAGAGACTAATATAGCGCCGATCATAAATTGTGTTTTTCGTTAGGCTCATTCATGTTATGCTGACTACATTTTAATTTCATTATTTAAAAAACAACATTTATACCACATGGATTTTTTTGTAGTGTGGTAAAGCGACGCATGTCGGCTGCGTGCCGCTCAGAAAATCCACAGGCAGGCAGGATGGCCCCGCCGTCCTGCCTGCCATATGCCTTTTCCACCGAGGTCATCCGAGGAGAGCAGCGGGTGCAGGAAATATAGGAAAGGTACAGGAGGTGTTTTTTTTTCCTTTTCTGTCTTTGGGTGGGGTTTTTGCCTCGCTTTATTGCGGCCACGTTTTTGCGCGCACGCCATTTTTGCCGTGCGCTTTTACGCACAGCGACACCGACTGAACGGAGGAGTGATGAAGACAAAAGAAAAGGCAAAGAGCACCGGGGGCCAAGCGCTGGTTGAGGTAGTAGTTTGTGCTGTTGGTCGGGTTGTCATATTACCCCTATGTGGAGATGACTGCGCAATCTACTGCCTTGCTGGCGCTGGTGACTTGCGTCAGAGGAGTCGAACGGATCCAACTGAATGACTGAGCTCACGGTGTAGTTGGTAAACAGAATACGTTAAACCGAGATGGATATACCTTCAAAATAATTACCTCTCCAGTGTTGTGCGTATATTATCAGAAGGTGTGAACTTGGTCAGATATGTTTGAATGGAACCCGTGTAAAGCTAAAATATGTGCTACTACATAAAATAAAGTGATTTCAATGGCATGTATCACGTGCGGTTGTGTTTCTTTTCTCCAATTCATAATTTACTAGCCAACGAAAGTCAGGATGTGTATCCAGAAGTCAAAGAAACTGAATTGAGTTCTTATCTAGATCGTTTTTTTGAATTTATCGTCTTAACATGTAAATGCTATCCAATGCACTGGTATTCACCTTTGGGCTAGTATAAAATATATGATATAGGGACTGTACGAAAATTACTTATTTTTATTCAGTATTTTAGGCGGTTGGTAAGTGATTGACCCCTTGGAGAGCTCACAGCTTTACTTTATAATGCATCTTAACAGAAAGCAGCAAACTGTGTGAAAGAAAAAACGAAGTGAGTCCAATAAAGTGACAGTGACAGCGCTTCAAAATAAAAAAATAATGGTGAGAATATTATGTAAAAAAAGATGCATTATTATTGCATGTGTCATAATTTTGTCAATTGCTTATCCCATTGGGTTAGGGTTAGTTAGTTGATTACTTCATTAACATACACCGTCTTAAAGTGCACTTTTAGGGCAAACAATAGTGTTTATATTACTAAGATAATGCGGGTGGGTGTAGCAAGTTTTCCAAAAATAATGTTCAGCCTCCCTTCTCATGCCAGTCATTGTCACTTAGGAGGGACATGGTTTCATTTATAGTCACTCCTGAAATGTTATTAACCTTTTAGGTGGCCTTAGTAGTAAATAAACCTACTGATTTTATTTGTACCAGTTAGTAGTAATGGGGAGATTTGGTTGTTTCTTTTTGCATTTCTTTCATGCTTATTGCAGATTTATACAGAAAATCAATTTGGGTTAATGGCTTTTACCCAGTTTTACGTCATTATTTAGAATTGCGTCAGTATTATTGTGCACATTTAGTAGGTCCACATAATACTGTATACATCGACTCTCGGTATGTCTTGCACAATTATTTGGTGGTTTTAGTGAGAACTCTGTAGTTCCTTTAATTAATCCCTCTGCTGTCTGCTCACAAAGTGTAACTAGTCTTTTGGATGCCCGTTGACCCTGTCTGTTAGTTTCCCCCCCAGTGAGAACTGAGGGAATAGAAATAGCTACAATTTTGATTAGCTCCCCCCTACCCCCCATACCCCCTTTGAGTTTAATGCTACTATGTTATTTTGATTTCCATTATTTAGTATGTGTAGCAGTGGAAGTAACAGTCAGGATGTGCAACATTGCAGATGCCGGCTGCTGAAAAACACCATAGAAGATGATGATAGTCAGGTAGTCAGCCTCGGATTGGACAACACACACCCCACAACACAACATTTTGAGAGTCAAGATGGCCTGACAGTAAAACTATACCTTTTCTCATACCAAAATATAAATGAATAACCAATAAGTTGTGGATTTATCATTCTGGATTTATTATGCAAAGTCTGTGAAAAGACACTGCAGTCCCAAGCTACATTACAAAAGCTTCTGGAAGGTCTGGGATCATCACTAGGATCACGCAGAAGCCCTCGCTGGCAAGGTCCAGATGTTGGCTTTCATAGTAAACAATCAGATCAATGCTAGCTTGAATTGTTCAAGAGACATTTGACACAAAATGCATGATTGGATGTCTTATACGACATAGTCGGCCCCCGGGGGTTAATGACACAAACTACTTCTACTTTAACACTTATTTATTTTTTGTTTTCAGTTCTGGAAAAGAAACACTGAAGGCAAACATTGCTTTTTTCCCCTCCAAAGTCAGAGTTGCACAAGGAAACATTAAAAATATTTCTTTTCAACTTTATAAGTTATATTTTTGTTATACAAAATGTACATTTCACATTCACAAACGGAGAAGTTGAGGGTAGCATAATGGTCACTTAAAAATGGTTCCCCACTGGACTTCAGTCTTCCTCTGCTACAGAAAAAAACACCCAGGTGCTCTTCTCATTTCCCCATTACAAACCTTATAGTCTAAAGGTAGAAAAAACAACAGCATTGACTACTTTTACAATACAGCAACTTCAAAAAAGGGAAACCTACAGTTGGGCTGAAGGGACAAGGTAAACTTTCAAGAGCTTCCTCTCTCATATATTTACAAATGTAGTGGAACTAATGAACCACCCTGGAGGACTCCCTACCTTAAGAAAATCACTTTTAACAGCTTGTCCACTTCAACTACACATGATAATTGAACCTGAGTTGATGTGCAGCAGTTGGGTGGTACGGTAAGATGACAAAAATAAATTATATATTCATTCTTTGACATTCATCTAAGAGAAAAAGGCTTAATGATGGGTATAAGGATGAACATTCAACACATATTCTGATGCCTCCCATTCAGACATTGTCTTAACATGTTTACAGTTCAAAACATTCACTCTCTATGTCGGATTAAGTCTGGATGTTTGGAACCGCTCTGTTGAACTGGGACGCATGCTAAGACAATGCTTAGGTTGCGTCAGGACAGATTTGACTCAACAAAGAAAAAAGATGAATAGCTATTTGTTAAATTACAATAAAAAAACTTGGTAACTGTCAAATATCTTATATGATGGAATTACAGATGCACAGCAAATTATTATATTACAATACAGAATAAAAAAAAATAATCATGGAATGTACAGGAGGAAAAGTGAACTATATGAACTTCCTGCTAATGTCAATGACTGCTGCTTGGAGGAATGTCGATAACTGTCAACTGCAAAAAAGTCAAAGCTAAGATGATAAATAGCACATGCTACACAATGGCACATATCATGTGATGTAAAACAAAAGTTCGACATTTCAGGAAATGTGCTTTGCCAGAAAGTAAGGTAGTCTCTGTCTCAAAATTTCAAACTATTCCTTTAACAATGACTTCCTCCTCCTGGCACTGCACAACTTCCAAATTAATTTCTTTGGGTTCAGTCAGTCAAAATCGCCTTATGAAATAAAGAGACATTTACAGTCAGGCCTAAAATTAACGATCACAACTCCAAAACTCTACATATCCACTATTATGTAAAAGAAAAATCATAAAGCTAAACTATCACTGTTTATTTTGTCAGTCAAGAACACAAAACATGCAGTTGGTTTTAATTGTACGTGGTCAATTATTTGTTTTCTCAGCCTGGGATCAAATCTTTAAAAAATGAGGAGCTTTTTTTTAATTGATTCTCTGAAGTTTCTACTTCCCCTTCTTATCCGCTGCATCTCAACCTAGTGTGGCTGGCCGAGGAGTGGAGCCTGTATGAATGCAGAATAATAATGTAGGGATGAAAAAAAAATCATGCACATCCGTTTCTGAGGTTGTGACACTGTTTTCAGACAAGCAGAACTCTATGATCGCTTTTCTATCTCAAGTCCAAGTGCAAAAAAAAAATGTGGTCGTGTGTCTTGCCATTAGCATTAGCGTTTAATTCCCTTCCTTCACAATCAATCATACCCTTAGCTCTTATGCTAAATGTTCAGGATGCTAACAACTCTAACGGAACCACAACCTTAGAAATAATGCATGGTGTTTGCACATTCACAAACTAACTAACCACTTTGATACATTACAGAAATACAAATTCAATCAATATACTAAATAGCAGTGTAAACCATTGCACCGTTGCTCATATTCCCGGGCGTACAATATGCTACTGCATGCAATGAACCACAGTAAATTACTACATCCAAACTCAGTATAGTGTTACTCCCAAACTTGTCCCTCAAAAGACAAATGCATCCAAAGCTTATGAAACATGCAAAACATGTTAAAGCAAAAGAAAACTTTCAGTTTCTTTGTGTCAAACATTTGTTCAGATTGACTTTGATTGTATAGAATGCTTTTGGCTTTTTTTTTTTTTTTAATTAGAATTATAATTTGAATTCAATCCTCCCTGCTACAGGGAATATTTGCATCTTCATCATTTCATACATCACAGCTACTTGGCTAAATAATGGGGTTTAAAGTGCGATTAGAAGTCATAATCTAATGTTTAGAAGTTTTCATTTCTTTTTCTGTTAAAACTGAGGCATTTAGCATAGTGGCAAATGGATTTCTTGAAAAACTAAATATCCACACAATATTGACTTAAAAAAAGAATTATTTGACATTTTGGGAAACAAGCATATTCCCTTTCTTGCTGAGAGTTACATAAGAACATTGATACCACCCTCACTTTTGTACACTAAATAAGAAGCTAGCTACAGCTAAGCGACCGTTAGCTTAGCAGCTTAAATACAGGAAGCAGCAAGAAACGTTAGCCCGGCTCTGTGCAAAGGCGCCTACCAGGACCTGGAAAGTTCACAAGTGACCATGTGTTGTGCAAATAACCCTTAGCTAGCTATTTCCCCCTGCTACCAGTCTTTAGATAAGCTAAGTGTCGCCTGACGCACAGAAATGAGAGTAGTATCAATGTTCTCATCTAACTCAAAAAAAGCTAATTTACAAGTTTATTTCCCTAAATGTTGACGCATGAAGATATCACATTTGCAAAACAACCAGCCAAGTTAAAACATCATCACCACTAGAGTCCAACCGATATTATCGGCCGATATTAGGCATTTCCCGATCTATCGGTATCGGCGTTTATAATGGCCAATAAAAAAAAAAGAATTCCAAAAAAAAAATCATCACAATCATTTATAATGACAAATAAATGATTCTAATAAATGAATATATATAAAAAATACAAAACAAACGGTCAACCATGTTATGAGTGTTGCCGTTGCATAGTTTG
>NC_045755.1:6818941-6819435 GCF_008692095.1 Etheostoma spectabile | reverse complement strand
GGCGCTCTACAACGTCCCTGTTGGCAACAGGATTATTTTTTTGTTTGTGTTTTTGTTCAAAAGACTTTAAGTTTCATATCTTAAGTTTGTATTTTTTATACATTTTATTTATCAGACCTTTAATATATTTTGATGTTCCTCTGTTCTGTTATTATAAATTGTCATTATTTTAGTGAGAACTCAATTAACTAAAAATAACTAATGCTTGAGAAATCTGTTTGTTTTGTAACGTTTTTTTTTTTTTTACATAGATATTGGTCGATATGTCGGCATATTGGATTTTTAAATAACCAAATATTCGTATCGGTCGGGTAATAACCACAAATGTTAATCAGCTATTCTATATCCACGATGTTCCACTTCCGGGATTGCTCCGTTGCTGATGGAATGCCAGCCAGATTTCGCTCGTTTATGCAGGATGTCCATTGCCTCGGGCTTTCTTTGTGTTGACATTTTAAACTCTGGTGGATTTCTGAGGACTATGGTTAACTGCT
>NC_045755.1:6818196-6818931 GCF_008692095.1 Etheostoma spectabile | reverse complement strand
CTGCAGGGTAAATCCAGACAGCTAGACTATCTGTCCAATCTGAATCTTCTGTTGCACGACTAAAACAACCTTTGAACGTTCCACCAAAACAAGTTCCTTCTCAACGCTATTTTGCAGAGGGACCATTGCTCTGTCTGGTGTTTAGTGCTGCCCAAGATTATTGTGATTGTTTTATAGAAATGCCAATTAACCAGAGCATATTTTTCTACCATCCTGGGAATGCTGTGTGGACTCGCCAGACCCTCTTCCGCAGCGCTGTAGAGGAAGGTCTGGCAATGCGAGACTAATCACCAATTAACTGCAACTAAACACAAAGTAATTAAATAAATAACAGATTGATTTTAAGTGTTAATACTCCATATCCGATTAAATGACTTACTGAATGAACATCTTTTTCTGATGTTAAATAATGCCAATTTGTATATTAAACTTTGTTCATAATAAACCAGATCAAACTATGTCAATCAAACAAAGAGCTTTCACTCTACAGTAAAACTGATTTGCCTTGCTACTGTGAGACAGTCAACTTCATGTCCTTGTAGGGCTGGGCAAAAAACCAATGTTATATTGATATTGCAATATGAGACTAGATATCGTCACAGATTTTGGATATATTGTAATATTATAATATGGTAAGTGTTGTCTTTACCTGGTTTCACAGGCTGCATTACAGTAAAGTGATGCCATTTTCTGATCTTACCAGACTGTTCTAGCTGTTCTATTATTTACCTTTAC
>NC_045755.1:6815180-6818186 GCF_008692095.1 Etheostoma spectabile | reverse complement strand
GTCATTAAATCATTTCTGGAGAATATTTATCAAAATATCATTGTGTAACATTTTGTTAAAGCACCAATAGTCAACCATACAATTTCGTTGCAATATCATCATCGAGGTATTTGGTCAAGAATATCGTGATATTTGATTTTCTCTATATCACCCAGCCCTAGGTCCTTGACTCTTTTCTTCTTCATTCACATCCATAAAAACATAACCGATTGCATGTGAAACAGTGAAACCCTCTCCCCAATTTCCATGAGACAAAAGATTTCCGAGCTGTTACAAACTGAAAGTCTTCGAAATGACAACAAGATGCTCAGAATGGGAACAGCAACGTGGGTTCGAGCCAAAATCTCATCGTTGCAATCAGTGTGTGATCTGAAAAACATCTGGAAGCAGTTCTCCAGCAAGTGAATCCTCCACAGCCACACTGTGGCGAAACACAAAACGCAGCTGACCAGTCAGCTCGTCCATGATCACGAGACAAAGGAATTTTTGTTTTTTATAAACAAGTCGACTGTACATTATAGAAGACGGGAGGACTAAAAGATAGTGAAGAAGATGGGCCATATACAGCACTGCAAGAGACGTACGAAAGAAAAGTATTTTCTTTGTACTCTTTGTAAGAGCATTCGTCTATTTCAGCTTTCACATTTCTGCAGAAGTTCAGTTTAAACAGGCCAAATTATTTCTGACAATTTTGATTCATGACACAAACTCATCAAATAACAATGTGTCTACATTTTCATGTTTTTCAGACATTTGAGGCATTAAAAAAAATAAACTAACAATGCAGAACTGAGTGTACTGTTTCCGGAGCAGCCAACCTGGACTCCTTTGGAGATATGAAACACTGACAACTATAAATATCCAAACATAGTGGTATATCCTTGGTTTAAGGAAGAAAACAAATGTGCAAATGGCACTGAGGAAACTGAAGGGGGATTCTCAGTCCAAATCCATCCTGTTGGTTTAAGAGCCTACATGCCCTCCAAGTCCTTGAATTGCAAAATCTCCGTGGGGCTCCTCAGGGCTGACGGTTGCCGTACATCAGCGGTATGATGAAGGCCGAGATGTCATCTCCGGAGCCCAGGCGCTCATTGGTGATCCTCCAGCCTCTGTCCCTCAGGACGCCACGCGCTCGCATCACCAGGTCTTGTGCTGCCATTGTATACCTGGACAAACAACACAAAAGCCTGGAATCCACAGTATGTAGGGCTTAAAGCTTCAGTAGGTAACTTTTGTAAAAATGTATTTTTTACATATTTGTTAAAAACTGTCACTATGTCCTGACAGCAGAACAATGAGCAGATAATCTGTGAAAAAATCAAGCCTCCTGGCTCCCCCTGTGTCTGCTGCCACTTGCAGAGAAATACAACGCTCCCGGTCAGAAACAGCCAATCAGAGCGAGGGGACTGTCTTAGCGTGTCAATCACTCTCGTGTACGCGCTGCTCATACCCCTCCCGCACAGCGCGTACCGCCGTTCGAGCTCAAGATTGCTAGTGCACTGCAGCTTGCTAATCGCGGAGAAACAACTTTTCAGGAAAACTGCCAATTTCTCGAGTGACACTGCTCGGAAAACAAAGACGGGCTAACAGAAGAAGACGATGACGAAAAGCGAGCTAAAAAGAAAAGAATTAAACGAGCCCAAATAAAACGAGGGGTCAACATCGAAGCGGCTTTTCAAAGGTGGAGGGAGCTCGAGCCTACTGGAAGGATTCAACAGGATTCTGAGCTAGCGGTTAGCCACATTTCTGCTGACTGTAAGTATCTGCTGGATTTGTTTCATTTTTTAAGAACTACACAACTAAGATTCGATGGTTACAGTACACTTTCAGTACACATGGTGATAGGCAAATCTCAGTTTACTCCGTAGCTTGTGGCACGGCAGAAATGTTGTAGCAGGTGAAGATTAACTTTCTGCTAACTCCTCCACCCTCAGTATAAGGAATATTATTCGATGCCTACATTTAGCAAGCCAAAAGGTGTTTTGTCGATCACAATAAATGTAGCTATGGTTAAACTACTTTAATTGTGCGCTGTCCCTGTCAACGTTTGGCAAGGCAGACTTTACTTTTGATATTTTTTAAACATGTTTTCTTTCCCCTCAGGGTGTAATTGTAAATCAAATGTCTGACACAAATTCTTTGTGCTCCTTCAACAGGTCAGACATGGCCCCGGACACAGGCACGTGAAGGAATCGTCTTTCAGTCCAAATCAAATGTTCAGTATTTCCTGTGCAGGAGTACTTTGCAAAAAAAGCTGATTTATTTACCCATATTCTAAAAAAAACCTACTATTTCTAGATGGTTATTTCCTGGCTCATTGAGCTTCCTCAGTCATTCATCATTCCTACTGAAAGTTCGCGTTTTAAATTGATCCAAAAGGGTAATTCAGTAATGTACGTGTGTAACGTGCTACTTTGTTCTCACCAATGAGCGTTACATGAAAATCATTTAAACCTTTTATTGAAAAAAATTTACAAAATATAATAATTATATAAGCAAATTGTTACATAAGCTATACCCTCCTCAGATTAAATCCCCTGTATTGTCCATGAGGATGTGGAAAGCATCGGTGGCCCTGCTTACTAGCCTGCGCGTTCACGGCAGGCCCGCTGTGGGGGAGGAGCTGTGGCGCAGCAGAGAGCAGGGGGAGGGACCTGTAAGGGGTGCTTGTTCAAATTTTTAGGCTAAGTCCACGTTTTCTCAGAACTCCCTACTGCAGCTTTAAAGTGAAAAAAAAAATCCTGAGCGTAAAACTTTTTTTTTTTGGAAGGGGGGGTTGTCCCACCGTGTAATGTTTCGATATGCCCTCATTAAAGTTAATTTGACTGTCAAAACATTTAAAGGCCCTCCTACATTGCACAATAATAAAAGTCATACTTTTTAAGAAGTAAAACATTTCGGATACATTTTTACTTCTTCCAACCATACAATGTATTAAATTAAGAGTCAATGTAGATTTTCATATTGCAATAATATTATCCTACATTGAATCATTGTGAAAACAAA
>NC_045755.1:6782573-6815170 GCF_008692095.1 Etheostoma spectabile | reverse complement strand
TTCTAGATGTTGTGTTGTTACTTTGGCCAGGTCATCTTCAGAAAAGCAAATTAGTACAGTCATGATCTTGTCCATGTTGACATTAGTTTCTTCATGTACATTTTGTTTTTTCAACTTTGCGTTTTTTAGCTTTTCATATAGCTAGACGTCCAAACTCTGGGACAAGGCCGTTATGTTTCCAAACAGACAGCTTTGCCAAGCCAGTTTGGGGTTTATATACATTTTACACAGTGGCCATTGTTAATGACAAATTGTGTTCCGCTACGAACGTGCACACACGTGTTGTTTTTAATCACAAACACGGTCGGTCAGCGAAGGCTCAGTCGCAGAGGCGGCCATCAGTGCCGATAATCTTCTTTGAACATACGCTGCAGCCGGGTGCTCCAAGTGCTCCTTTTCCTCTTGTCCTCTATTCATGCCCAGCGCCATTTATTTTTAACTCCGTTCTGAACTAAAGTTGTGCCTACATTTTTTTTAGCCGCGTTACCACATAGACCTCACACCGCACTCTCGCTTTTCAGCAAGGACCCTTTAGACTTTACAAAAAGGAAAAGATATTGGACCTCATCTGCACTGGTGAGACTTTCTCTTTTTGACTTTAATTGCAGATTTATTGCATTAAAAACCACAAACTTGTAATTAAAAAGAAGGAAAGACAGATAACAATATCAAGCAACCGACCTGTGTAAGTCATCGGGGTCACAGTTGGCTAGGAATGTGGTGACGGCTTCGGCTACTTCCTGGTTGGAGAGAACATCCCAGAGACCGTCGGTTCCCATTACCAGAACATCATCAGCCCCATGTTCATACTGCTGCAGGTTATATACTTTAACCTGAATGCCAAAACACAACACAGGAAGGGTTTCATTAAAAAAGTACCAACAAAATTACTTTGGTACACATTTTGCCTTAATTTACTTCCTTAGTGCAGCAAGAGGGGACTCACACACAGAACAAAAAAGATATTAAGAGTCTGGATTTCAAATGTTTATATTAATATATTACAGGGCTTCCCATCCATTTGTATGTATGCATATCAGTATGTGTATGAAAGTGTGCCAATGCCAGTACTGTTCTGGTGTGTTCAATCAAGCCCTGGATGATTGACGAGGTGCACCTGTAGAGGAAGCCACATATAAGGTCATCTTTCACTGAGGAAGGTCCAACATCCACTGAAACATTTACCCCTTTGCACAGGTTTTCACAGTCTGAACAGCTCTGTAATGTGTCAGACATATACATTTAAAATCCAGACTCTAGTCTGAATCTCTCTTTTCCTTCTCTGTGTGCAAGTCCTCCCTTGCTGCATTTACTTTTCCCCTGACTTCTGCGCCCTAGAAGAAGACAAACAAATGGGTTTTTAAGGCGCAGCTCAACCCTTTGTGAACCACGTTAATTTGACTTCCTTGACAACAACTCGTCTGGTAGCATCGCACATTGGTAGTTATCAGATCAGAAACCAAAACAATGCAATCAGAACTCAGACTTATAAAGTTATATCAAAGTGAAAAGTTTCTTTAAGTGGCTGGCAAGATCAAGTACACTCAGCTGAAGTAGCTCAAGTTTCTTAAGGGTGAGAGTCCTGTTTGGGAGAGAGAAAGAAAGAGACACAGACTGCTGAGAAGAGTTCAAGTCTTCAATGTGAACCTGGTATGAACTTGGGTATTAATGAATTAAAGATCAAGCAGAGTACTTTGGGAGGGAAAATGTAAAACTGTGTCAAGACAAACTACATCAGGAGATGAAAGAGCTTTGAAACCAGCGCCAGACAGTCAGATAGGTGAGCTTGAGTTCTCCTGCAGCAGAGGACCTTGTTCAGACAGATGCAGATATGACAGGGGTAGATGGAGTGTAACTGACTGATGCTTTTATATAGGACATAATAATTCATGAGACAAAACAAGGTCAGGAATGGGGCTGAGAAGAACTAGTATGAATGGGGGAAAGAATCACCTGCAACATCTGATCAGGGTGAATGGGTTTAAGAAGATAGATGCTGACCTGGAACCAACGACCAAACGCAGATAAATCCCAACATGCAACACAGGCCAACCACAGACAGAAGCTGATATCTACTGTGTTTCTTTATGTGCTTTTGACAAAGAAAGGACATTATGTTCTGCCAAATGTACAGGAAGTTTTAACACGCTGAAAAAAAAAGCCATTACTGTTTACTGGATGGCATTCTTCCTCACTGTCTTTGTTGACACAAGTTTCTTGGTGTGTTAAAACCACCTGTAGACAACTGTCTTAGTGTGAACCCATTGGCAGGACTGTATTGAGTCACCCGCATGCACTGCTAGTTTTACTAGTCACCAGTTGAAAATAACGTATAATAATAATAATGATAATTTGAGTGTATTTTTAATATTTTTTTTGGGTATTTAAAAGCAAGAAAAACGGTGTTGTGGAAATATTAGAAAAGCTCCTTTTCATGACAGCCCGCTGGAAGGGCGTATCAGTGTTTGATTGACAGCACCTGGCGGGCTGTCAGAGGGCCGGCGTTGCACCCAAGCACATGATAGTGTAAGATGAGAATCACAAAATAAATCTCATTTTACAATAGCATAGGGCCAACCCCAATCCATGCTTTGCCCCTACTACTTAGCCCTACTACTCCGTTTCACAGGTTTACATGTAGCGGTAGTGATTTCAGTTCTTGTTGGGATAGAGGGCTAGGGTGTGACCGTCCAAACGGAGGTTTTTCATAGGCACACTCAAAACCGAGTGTTTTGAGAAATCCTTCTGAAATATTGGCAAGAAGGCATAAACAAAAAAAAGGAACCCTGCAATTATCTTTAATTACAATAATAATATTAATAATAATTATTTATTGATCCCCAGTGGGGAAATTACAATTTACACTATGTTTGGGGGGGGGGGGGGGGGGGGGGGGGGGGGGGGTGTACGGTGCCTTGCTCAAGAGCACCTGGCATTGCCCAGGAGGTGAAGTGGTAGGTGGAGTGTGACACAGTCAAGTAAAAGATACCCCCAAAAGTACATAAGAACATTGTATAGTGACAAGAGCAAATGTAATTCATTACATCCATCCCTGGTTAGTGGTATATAAAAGTAAGGACCATGAGAGTCTAACTGGACCCAAAGTGACACTTACATGTAGACTAACATGCTGTTTAATTAGCTGCAGCTGGCTATCATTAGATAATTAGCTTGAAAGCTGATATCAGCGGTGCACTTTAGTTTGGTGGCCCGTTTAACAAGTGCAAGAAAGTGAAATGTGTTCATGTTTGTAAGTACGATAAACAGGAGACTTTAGCAGCAAAGATAATGTGGGTTGTTGTTCTGTTGCTCCTGTGTTGTGTAGCAGGCTGCTGGCTGGGTCAGTGTCTGCCGATTTAACTGGTTGCTTTAAATAATAAGGTCTCCATCTACGTAGACACATGCAGTGCAAAACTAGGAGATGCCATCCTGAAATCATACCATACAAATATACATTTCTCCGTACACAGGACATGGGATTTACAGAGCACAGCTCTGAATGCTGTAGCAGACACACAAAAAAAGGAGTTGGACTTTAAGCTTATTTGTGTCAGCATGACTTTGACTATTTGCAGTGTGGGCTCTTACCTCAGGGCAACAGGAAAGGAACGGTTTGATGTAGATGTTGGAGTCATGAACTTTGAGGTCATGGTCACCAAGCCCACGGGTCACCCCAATGGTGGCCAACACTCGTGCCTGTAAAACAAAGACTGGTTTACTTTAGATATCTTAATGCTTATTCATTTCATACACAGAGTTTTTGCCAGAAATTCCGGCGTTTGTCAGTTAGCCATTATTACCTGTAGACAGTTGGACTATAACCGAGATTGCAATTTTCTACCCTGATGAATTTATAAGATATGCGGGCGGTGGTGGAGCTGGTAGCTCACGGTCCAGTGTGTTGCAAACTAGCTTTTTGTTTTGGTGTATTACATGTAAATGTGTGCATTAAACAAACAAATATCACAATATGTGAAACTGTTCAGAGGTTTGTAGAGTGTTGACATTTATTTTTCTATTCCTTTCCAATCCATTAATTATCAAAATTATTTTCAATATTCTTCTCTTTTATCCCTGTGAAAAAACTTGTTTTTGTACATTCTTTGAATTCAACAGCTTTTCATCAGACAACACTGGTGCTGTGTGGTCGTCAGATGCTTTTGTCCGTCATGTCTCTCTTTGCATCAAACAGAATTGATTGAAAACATGAAACAAACTGACATGACTGAAAATTTGAAGCGTTTTGCGCAATTTATTTTGGTGGAGTGTGGAGGTTTTCTTCTTCTCATCTCAGCCCCTGCTGTCCCAGTGGGGATTAACTTCACTTCTCAAAGAGACTGTCATCTCCCGAGTGGGGTGTGTCTGTGTGTGTGTGTGACAGATGTAGCTACTGGAGTGAAACAGATGGACGGTCTCCTCTCTCTCTTCTAGTGAGGGTATACACTGATACACACACGCACAGTGTGGTACTCGCACATCCTAGACCAAGTGTTCGCCCACTCTCTGGGTGGCAGATAGACAACGTTCCGAGTGAGTGATTTTTCTCTGCAGTTCAAAATTCCAGAGTCGATTTACAGAACTCGGAGTAGACACGCACGCACCCTTACCTTTTTCCCTTCCCCATATATCAGTGGAAACTTGAGATCTTCATCGTTGACGGTCTTGTATGCCCTGTGTTTGAGGAAGGAAAAAGAAAAACAGACCAAGACAGTGAATTGTTTTTCTTTCTGTCTAACACATAGTCACACAGAAAAAATAAACACACACTTAAAGGTACTTTTGTGAAGCAATATACATGTATTAATTGCTTTGTATTGCCAATGTGTGACTGGATTGTAACGTAACTTAATGAACTTTCCCAACTTTTCTCTGTTGCCTATGACAACCTGTGGACAGATTTCTATGTAAAGGACTCCAAAGAATGTGACATTTATGCACACTCACGAGTGCCTTGTCTCTCTTCAGCTCCTCAAGTCAACAACAATTAGTTAGCTTGCCTGCCAACGCGGTCAAATTGCTTGCTAGCTAACATAGCAAAATAGTGTTAAGTGGACAGGGTCAGCTATTTCATCCAGACTCCTGTGACTGATCTGGCTAGTTAATTGGCTAGCTTTGTGATCTTACATCAGATCCGTGCAGCATAGCTAAGTTACAACTAGGTGGCTAACCTTAGTTTGCTTGGTTGCTAACATCCTCACTAGGAAAATACGGTAGTATATAATGGATATGTTAGTTGGCCAGCTTGCCAAATTACTTTACGAGCTTACGTGATCCATTTACTAAGTTATGTATTATGACAAAGGGTTTTGATTTAAGCCAACAATAAATGATGAAACGGTACAAAGTTCAGTCTTTTGTGTTTCATGTCACGGTTTGGCTGATGCCCAGGATGCTCGCTTGCGCCTACACAGTGCAAGAGAGTATGAGAGAAACAGGATGTTGGCTGCCGGCCACCAGTGTCAATAATAACAAGGATTTTCAGAAAATTCCACATAGTACCTTTAGGAAGAAAAACTGTAAAAAAAATACTGTAGGTGTATTGAGAAGAGAAAAAGGAGACCTTTGAGGTTTCTTTATTATAATATCTTTAACAATTTCCCCATGTCATATTGGCCCTGGGAGCTTCACTGTTCTACAGCCTCTTCATCAGGTCTATCATTAACCATCCTAATGTAACATAACCATAACATAACTGCCAGCAGGTCTTTGAGAAAGGCACTAACTGCCATGGGACTGACGCTTTGTAGCTAAGATGTCTTACATCTTTAAAGGTGCATGTGCAATCCAGTGATTTAGGGCATTTTCATACCTGTAGTTTGTTTGCTTTGGTCTGAATCAGTTGGTGAGCTAGTAACCTTGGAGCAATTTGCCTTTGCTTGGTTTGGTTTCACACCAGGAAAAATCTAAGCGTACCAAATTGCATCATTACAAAAAAATGTCCAGCCCCCTTATTGGTCAGATATGTCTGGGGGCGGGAACAAGAAAGTAAATGGACAGATAAAAAGTCCTGTGTTCTGGTCTAGTGGTCAAACCAGCTCATTTCATTAAAATTATTAGACATTGTTTTGCAAGAGACGTTACGAGCTTGACCGCAGTCTATTTCTGTGATACCCTGTAGTAGATAGTACCCTGTAAGCTAAACACACCTGACTACAGGATACATTAGCTCAGACTGGTGGAGGTTGTATAGTTGGTGCAGTTCGAGTACGGATCACGTTCTCACCACAAACTAACCAATCCAGAGTTCGATTGACAATGTACCGAGGCCACCTCTTGAAGAAGGTCTCGGTACGCTTGTTTGGTCCGCTTTTGGTGCACACCAGAGTTCGATTGCCGTGTTCTCACCTGCCCAAACAAACCACACCAGCGGGGCAAACAAACTCTAGTTCGATTCAACCGAACTAAAGTCTGTTGGTGTGAAAACTCTTTGAATTTAAAAGGTCTCCTATTTGAGTTTTGCAATAAACAAATATAAATTTCCTTTTTTTGTTCTTGCTCAGCCACTGTTAACAAACATATTGTAGCCGTGAAATAATGCCAGATTTTGATTCTGTGTCTCATTTTGGCGTCTCTCTAGATTGCAATAAGTTTTTGCCAGTGAAAATTTTCGCAAGAGAAAGTGTGGGGGAGGTAATCTCAGAACACACAAGCAAACAACACAAAAATGAGTTCAGAAGTGCACAAATGGAAGCAGAATATCTGAAAACACTGTTAGAAATGGAGCTTTGATGTCTAACTGAAAGACCCTACGGCTGACGCTGACGTACTTAAACTAGCTAGATTAGACTTGGCGTCAGCAGTTGGCAGAGAATATTAACAACTTCAAATGGCTTCACATCTGACTAGGGTTTGCTCCGTCTGTCAACATCTTTGGGGTTCAGACTGATTGTTGGACAAAACAAGCCATTCAAAGACATCACCTCGGGCTCCGAGAAATTTCGATGGGCAGGTAGGGTCTCGAGAAGCTCAAAAAAAATACAGCCTTGTTCAGGGGCACCTCGGAAGTAGCTGCCTCAGAAGCCACAGTAGCCATAAGCAGAGTCATTATGCATCTTTTGGATTTCTCATATCCCTCAAAATGTTTCTCCAGCTGCCTTGGTTTGTGACCCAAGCTGATTGAAAATTTTCAAACAACACCCTGTCCTTCTGAGATATGGGCAATATTTGAAAAATGACTCCAAAATTCTTCCTTGCTTGGATGTGAGGATAAGCAACAAAGGGGCACATCATGGCTGGCACATTTCTTCTCCTGATGGGTTGTTTTATTGTGAAATAATCATCACAATACACACAGTACTGTATGTGGCTCTACAGTATGCATCAGTGAGTGAGTGTGTGTGAGTGAGAGTAGCAGTAAAAGCAAAAATCTCATTACTGGCTTCCACTGAAGCCACGTTCAAACAGCAGGTTGCTTTGCTAGCCAACAGAACACTGCACATATTGGGCCATCTCTGCTGTATCATTATATCATATCAAGTTAGGCTCAGGGAGCTCCCTCATTAGCTCTCTGCTGGTCTCTCTAGCTCTTGCTGTATAGAAAGCAGCAATAAAAGAGGGAAAGGGAGCAAGAGAAGCAAAGATTGAGACCACAGCACGATCAACTAATGAAATTATTTTTCAGATTGTGGTTTCATTTAAGGGGGATGCAGCTGGAGAGGAATGTATGCCATCCCCCAAAATTAGCAGTTTTCATTTGACAACGTAATTTGACAGCCAACATTCATCTTAAGCACACATTTGGAGGTCTGCCATATTGAATTGCTTTGTCTACTTAGTGAAAATAATATGTAAAAGAGATAATAAAAAAGACAGAGGAAGACTTACCATCCATTCATGGTGAAATCTCTGTAGAGCATCCTCTTGCCTACCTCCTTCCTCTGAACTCTCCGAGGAAATTCCAGGTGCGTGAACTCATTTCCTAACAGGTGAGGCTGCATGAAACCCTGGAGAATACAATGATAGTCTTCAAGTCAGTCAAGCGGCTAAATGTGTTGGATCTTCCTTCACTTCACTCTCAAGCTTGTAATGGAATTTTAAGGCTGATTATAGATTGTAGAGTAAAACAATTGTGACCAATTGTGGCACAGACTGTTGTGATTAAACTTGGAATTGGATTGAGAGATAGAGCCTATACTTTCCTTTTTTAACATTAAAAATGCCTTAAATGTGCCTTAAGTTTGGTTATTAACGAATTCTACTGAGTAGGATATTTTACAGTTGAAAAATGAACTTGTCATTGCTCTCTAGTGGAAAAAGTATTTAACGGAGAAAGTCTTAAATTAACTCACCTCTCTGGCATTGCTGTATGCAACATTTCTTATTATTTACTTGCAGACATACAGTGTATACTAACAGATCAGTGATAATATCAGCCATGCTAATGGCTCCCACTTTTTCTTAATATATGATACTGTACATGGATATCTGTGTAGGAAATATAGGCAGAACAAAAGCAGTTGGTAGTGAACTTTGCTTTCAACTAAAAAGGGAAACAAGAGTTTATCCAAACGTCATCTTTGTAATGTATTCATGAAATGAAAAGCAAACCTGGAAGCGTCACTGCTTATTACCACTGACTATATAAAAGGTCAATCATGGCCAGCTATTTTCAGCTGTTGATTTTCCCTGTTGCACAGCTCTAGGAAATTGAAATTGATGGACTTCAGATGCCTTGCTGATTGTGTTGCTTATTGTGTGAACACATGGTGAGACACTGTGGCTAACAGTAAGCACTGATCCTCTAGGCAACTAAATAAACTGACCTGGCTTTGTGTGACTAAACTTACTACATATACTTGTCAAGATTCAGAAAGCACTTCATACTAAAGACAATAAAGACTATGTGTCATACAGCCCTACCCTTTTTAAGAGATAACACATACACACTCTTTGTATTTCTATATCAAAATTAATGGTACTGTGTTTTCTTACCAGGAATTGGAGTCGCTGTCGTTCTGATTCTGGTGTAAACTCTGTCGACATGGGAATGATGTCATTGTTTCTAATAATGATAGCCCTGCAGCGACACAAAAATTGGACAAGTAATGTACATGCAACCTTTGCACTGAAAAGAAGGTCTCTGTGTGTTGTCACAAACTGGCCTAGGGAGTGTGACAAGAAGGGAGTCCGTGCAAGAGATTTACTTAAAAGTAAATTTTTAAAAAAATACTTCAAAAAAAGTATTTTAAAAAGTGAGATTTCCATTTGATTATAAGGCAGGTTGAGGGGATATATAAATACTGTCAAAGAATCAAAACAAATTCATGGAAAATGCACACAGCCGTATTCAGAACATCTCACCCTTTTTTTTTTTTTTTAAAGCTTGTACACGTTATAGTAGAAACCCAAAATAAAAGTACAAACCTGAAAATGAGCATAATATGGGACCTTTCCAACAGAATTTTTATTTTTAAGATGTAACACCAAAAGAAAATAAGCTGTAGAAAGAAAGAGACAGGGCACCAGACCAGCTTTTAAAGCATGGAAAGCTGACTACCCTCCAATGTCAGCCAATTTCCTGCTGAGGTTGGCCAGGACAGTGTCCAAAACAGTGAGAAAGGCGTCACAATGTACTGACATCATATGTTTTTTGGGTTCCTCCTTTTACTACGGTGTGATTATTTCCGCTTGCTTTACATACTCTTTCATATAATGGACAGACGATAGGTATACACACCTGCTATCACCTGCATTCGCAACGTATAGTTTTCCTAGCAGGTAAACCACAGTGAGAGCTGTACACCCTCCTGTGATATTATAGATTTGCTTCTCCTTCTCAATCTGGGCATCCTGGGAAAGGAAGAGACAGTTGTCAATCTTTAATGAAGCATCACTTAAGAAGCACAATAGAAAAACCTCCCACAATCCACCCACATGCAACAGTAAAAGTCAAAAATCCACACTGCAAGCAGCCCACACAGGCACAGGGAAGGCTTAAATACATAGTCACTGCCTTATTCTATTCAATCATAAATATGAAGACACAAATATAGGGAGAAATAATCAAAAAGCAAGCAAGAAGCAAGACCAGAAAAAATCAGATGATGTGCGGGCATCGTTGCAGACTATTGATCGGTTTAACCTGAACCTCTTGTTGACCGCATGTCAGTAAACAAGAATTGTTTGTGCATGTATAATGTCGACAGTGATATGTGAGAGGGCTTGCATATTACCTTCGCATGTCAAGGTTTAAAAGGCTTTATACTGATCGTACATGCACACACTCAGTGTGTTTTTAACCCCTCCATTCCATGCTTACTATGTATTTGTTACTTGTAATTCTGCAATTCACCATCTACAACAGGGATATAACCACATGCATTTTTCTGCTTTCTGAAACCCTGCAAACAGAACTCTCTGATGCAGTCATAATCGCCTACAAAGAATGTCAAATCAAATGGAAGAGTGCTTCTTTTTACATGAGGGTGGCGTGTGGTGCCAATCTGGGTACCGCAGCTCGAACAGTGTAGACTGTTTTCCATTGCCATCTAGTGGTAATACTGCATAGACTTTGGTTTCTACAGACATTCTCTTCTCAAAGCAATTTAAAAAAATCCTACGAAACAAAACAGTGGAAGGGAAATTTAAAAGGTTGGGATTCTATTAGTAACATAAAAAAGTACTTGGCCTCTAGCTGTTTCTTCAAAAGCACAGAATTTCAGCTAAGTATTTTTAATAAAAAAATACATGACTTGAGACACTTTTAGTCAGATGCTGCCTTTGAACTGGAGCACCAGCAATCTGCAGTCTAATGCTTATGTGTGTGGTTAAGTAGCATTTGGCCTGGAGCCATGATTTCATAAGCCAGATGTCAAAATACACTGTAAATAGAGATGCTAAAGATTTTGGTCAGAAAATTTAGAAAAGGGGTGTGTGTTGGTAAATATGTGTGCCTTTTTGCCCTCAGGTCAGAATATTAGTGTGTGTATAGCATATGTCATAGTATGATAGTAAAAACTAATTCAGCATTTGCTATCAGCTTTTTTTAAAATCTGTGCTCATTTGCATTGTCTTGGCTCCTTCACTTACTACATATGTGTAATTTAGGCCTGTGTTTAATGTGTGTGCATCTGTACTAACAGAGTGAAAAATCGTGTCCATGTCCATGATCCCAATAATCTGTAATTATTTTTCTTGATTAATCACCCAGGAAGACATATTCAATTGTCTTGTTTGAATTCTAACCCAACAATATTCAACTGACTATCAGCAAGATTTAACAAACCAACAGACATTTACATTTGAGAAGCTGGAACCACTTATTTTTCTTTTGCCATCTTTGCTTAAAAAATGACTTAAAAGAGTAAATGATCATCATATCTGATTCAGATATCTGTGTGTAGATTCACATTACAACTTTCAAGTAGTAAATAATTTACAAAGCACGTGACATGTCATAGCAGCCGAAATAACTAAAGGTGTAGCATATTGATTATTATATTGATATAATATGCTCGAAGTGTGGAACTCCGGATTGAGGAGAAAGCGGAACTAGTGCAGGCTATGAAGATGCTGATAACGGGATGATGACAAGGCAGGTCTGTAACAGAGGTCAGACAACTGATCCCCGCGAGAAAATAATGAAAAATTGTTTGCAACCTTACTTTAAATTTCTCGACAAAAGACTCTCAGCCCAAATCATAAAATGTTAATGATGCATGACAGTGTGGCTTTGGGTGAGTATGAAAGCTTTCATGGCCGATCAGGAGGAGTGGGCTTAAGTTCATCATGGCCTTGCTGCACCATTCTCTCACCATCTCTTTGAAGGCGTTCTCTATGGCTCCTATCACCAGGCTCTCATGCTGGATCTTCTTCTCAGTAAAGAAGCGTGGCGGAGGCGGGGTGTTGCTCGGGGAACCTGGTGCACCTGAGGCCCCGCGCAGAGAAGCGGCCCGGGTCAGGGCTCGGTGAGGGCCTGGGGTGTTTCCCTGGAAGTAGGGGTTGTTGTCGGGCTCCTCGCCCAGGACGGTCGGTGGCAAAGAAGCAACGTTACGTAGGATCTCGATGACGGCCTGGAGCTGGCAGGCGATGTGGTGCTGCAGTAGGCGGGAGGCGACAATTGCTGCACCTGAGCCAGCGTGGCCATCGAACAAGGCCCAGTAGTGGAACACCAGTCCTTCACTGTCCTGCAGACACATGCATCATGCATATCGAATTAATAGCAAGTGGCAACAGCATGCAGTAGCACAGAAAATTACACATTCAACCACACAATCCTGATCAAAATGATAAAGGACTGTTTTTAACTCAATAATGAATATCTTCACACCCACTAATCTGTCTGTCTGCAACTGCCAGATCAGACTTTCCACAGAAAGGCTCTAGAAGAAGATCAGCATTTAGACTCATTTCTTATTATAAAGTCAAATTCACTAGTGGGGCTTTTAATACCCATAAACAATGTTATATAAATGGAGTCTGAAGTGTGCCACAGAAAAACTACAGACTCATTTATATATAAAATAAAATGTTGTGGCTGTCCAGAAACATCTGTCTAAACTTAAACCACACCCAGATGTAAGATATTTTCCAACTAAAAATAGCAATTTCTGTTATGACTAATAAACTGTTGCTACTTGCTATAATGACCACTTTACAATCTGGTGGAGCCATTGTACCAAATGTTATGTTCTAGAAGGCGCTGACCTCTCCAGTTGCCTCATTGTCAGCTCTGCCAAATTTGTGCTGAATTTTCTATTTTACAAAATAGAAATGACTTGTGCTTTGTGTGGTTGACGTGGACAGTGATGTCATGTGACTAAGAGGCTCATCAGGATCGGGAAATCAACTTGCTAAGTCTCCTGCTGACGATGATAGCTTCATGCCAATCAACTGCTGACTGTCGTCGGCAGCCAGCTTGTCAGTCAAGTTTTCAAATGGAAACATCAAAGTAAACACGGAGGAAAAGATGGAGAAGATGAGCTTGAGCTAGCAAGACGATCCCTGTGGCCATCTCATGACTTTGAGTCGCTCATCAGGACCAAGACATCTCACCAAGGTTTTTTAATGTTAAGGTAAAGACCGAGGGAAAAGGTGAAGATGATGGTCAGCTACGACCTATGACTACCATCCTGACTACGTGGACAAGCAAGACCATCTCTGTGTCCATCTCCATCTCTACATCAGATCAGACACCGCGGCAAGCGTGGATGAATTAAACACCAACTGCAACTTCTCTGCTGAGCATCCTGTGCAGACACAATCTACTTCATGATGAATCATGCTCTAGTTGAAGGGGCTGATGGAATACAATTTCACTGGAATTGTACCTCATACCATTTCTTGGGATTATAACATCAGAATAATGGGTTTTCAGTGGAAATCTATATAATTCAGGCAGGACCATTTCTCCCATGCTGTGAACTAAAACAACCCGTCAGTCCTTGGCAGCGATGGACTGTATTCCAATGAAAGCAGGGCGTTGATGGGAAACACAGCTGGGTCATAGGTCACCTCTTTCGATAAATATGTGACTAAAAATCAAGCTGTCGAGACAAAGATTATCTTACTGCCCTTTTTTTATTTCGAAGTAATGGGAAATTGTATTTTAAATTCATCTTTGTGCTCATAAAGTATAGAGGCAAATGATTGATCTAAATCTGACAAAAGTAGGCAAAAGTCCTCCTTCAACTCATCATACATACCATACTCGGGCTGAAATAATGTAATTTTTAAAGCACAATTTGACATCTGAAAAAGAAATGAAATGTAAATCTTAATGACTAATGCTGCTGGATGGGCTTGTAATATGTGTGAGGGAACGCTGGGAGGAGAGGCCCAGGAGAAAACATCATGACTCATCCTGTTGACTCAAGTGTTCGGAGCTGCAGAGAGGCCACCTCTGTCACGTCTGTGCCATCACACACTCTGCTTTGTACTACCTGAGCTTAAATACACTGTATTTGTCAAATAATGTTGTTGTACATCCTGCCCCACTAAAACTGTACCAGGAAATGAAAAAAATAAGAATTACACCACATTCCCTAACAGGCTTCTGTGCAAGCATTCTCACGCAGTGCAGTGGGTGTAACCCTGGAAACAAATGAGTTTGGACGCAAACATTTGGGACTTTTGAACATGACATCATGATCGTCTGTCTCAAGGGCTTCCTCTGAGAGCAGTTTTGTGGCTGATAGTCAATTAGCGGAGGTTGCACTGACTTACTGTACATGTGGTTTAATAAAACCTACTCCCACCAAAGATTATTTTACCTAAAACATTTTTTTCTCCTTAAATGCTATGTTTTTTTCCTAATGGATGGTTACCTTCTTAAGTATATTGTCAGCTATGGCTGGGTTAACTCATTTTACACAATTTTAGTTTATTTTATGAAACCAGGATAGTCCACTCAGTATCAATACTGTTAAAAAAAAGAAATGTACACTGTATACCCTTTGTGCATAATACTAACTCATTCAAAGGAGTGTATATTTATGTCTGCTTACCTCTCCAAGCTTGCTGTGGTCAACACGGAGCCCCAGGCCCTCTCCATTGGGCAGGGAATTGCGTCTCTTTGCCGTGGGGGTCTTGCTGGGTGTGGAGGGAGGGCAGTAGCTCATTGGCCTCCTTCTCGCTACAACCACCTCGCAGCAGGCCTGGTCTTCATTCAGCGCACTCTTACCAGCATTAATCACCCTGAAACAAAGGCAGGATGTATACAGGTTCACACTCATATTGTAGGCTTTGACGGTTCGTCCGATACTCAGATGTCTTTATATAAAAGTCACATTTGGCGACATACTTTTGTCATTCAGTTTTTTCTAGATAAAATGTTGCAACAAGCAATTGATGCACCATTTGCTGTGGTATCCCAGTCTGACAGCTGTGGTCCGGTTGAATGAAAGCCAACATTTGATTTTGTTGGACGAAACGGCACTGCGGTCTTTCATGGTAATTATGGCTCACTGCAGGATCCCAACAATTAGTCAGAGCCGCAGCCTGAGGTTTCTTTCTGTACACACAGTGAAGCAGCTGGCTTTGTATGGTACATGTTCCTGATGAAGATCAAACACGAGAGCTTTGTTTGTGGTATCTGCTCTGCCGGGAGTGTCCTGATGCATCAGCACAGTCACTTCTGGGAGAATTAGAAGTCTTTGTTTGTGTGCAACTACATACATGCCCAAAGCCCTGTGTGTGTGTGTGTGTGTGTGTGTGTGTGTGTGTGTGTTGCCTTCATCTTCATCTTTATTTGTCCCTGATTTAACCAGGCAGACCACAGAGACGGAAGGTTACAAGGAGAGATGAGACCCAGTAATGATACAGTAAAGGACAGTCATGCAGTAAATGTGTAGTTTGCATAAAAGTTTTTATATGATTTTTCACATTTCTGTATTTGACAACAATTCTTTTTAAATTACTGCCTTGCTTCTTTTTTTAATAAGCTACCTGAGATACAAATATGAGCAAGGCGATGGCCAGGATTTGAAATATACTGAGTTGGTCACCCCCCCCACACACACACATACCCCACCTATTGTCAAATACTCCAAATTTTTGGCTAGACACCAACAAAGTATGAAAGTGTTTTTCATTGTAGCTTGTGATAGCTAATGTAATTGGGCTACCAATAAAAAGTAAGAAAATAAAGACTGTGGAGGCAGCTCCAATGAGACTGGCCAGTTTCACAGACGCCTCTGGAGGGGGATGTGAATGTGTGTGTGTGTTTTTGTGTGTGTGTGTGTGTATGTGTAAGAAATTGGCATGCCTATTTATAGACACAGACTGTGGATGTTTTCTGCTAGGTAGCATCAACGTCTGGTTCTTTGTCTTAAATGCAGATAGAACAAAAAAGACAGGAACAGGCTCATGTAGAGATACTTAGCAAAAGTGGCAATTCTGCTTGTATTTATATAAATATGCAAATATGTATGCACTTAAGCATATCTGGATTTTATACTTGCCTTTTGCTGTTCCAATTATAATTGTTATTTTTGTGTTTCAATTGCTTTTTTAACAATGGCTAATGCCCATTTAAAGCCTTTTTGAATTTGAGAGAAAAACAAAGGGAGTGAGAGAAAGAGAGATATATTGTCTCGAAAGCTTTGTGTAGCGGTCCATTTCCATTGCACACCATGTAGTACGTAAATGGGAGGATACCAAATAAATAAAGGACTTTCTATTTTTAACATGGTGGCGATGTTAATTTGTTTGGCCATTTGGCTTTAATGGAGCTCAGCGAATGATGGATGTTGATGGAATTGGATTGTGTAATTGATGGAGTATTTGACAATGGGTGGGGTATTCTTAAAGGAAGACTCCAATAATATTTTCCCATCGCTCCTAGTTAATCAACTGTTTCTATGCATTCACTTTTTAGTAACCATTAGATATATCCATGCATTCACTTTTCAGTTAAACAAATCAGAATCAGCATGTGTTTCACAAGCCAATCACAGCATGACATCCCTGTTTTAAATCTGGTCTCGACCTCTAGTCATGTCAGGACTAGAGTGGGACCCACCTCCTCCCCTTCAAACACTGGTTGTCTCAATCCATGATACCCCGGGTCTTTATCAGCTGACCGCCCCCTTGGCACTTTTGGTTTTGTCCCCTGTGATCTTTCTTCACCACCACCAGTGTCTAGACTCCATCGGGGCATATGTCTGGGTTTTGCTACAACTTTAAAACATATTGTTACGATGGAGTCTAATATCCAAAGACTTTGTACTTTGGGAATCCTGTTACCAAGCAGCCCCTTTTAGTTTTCATTTCTTTTCTTTTTTTATGTAAATGGAATTTTTGTCTGATAAATGTTCAACACAAGACTTTTATTATTCACAGGATGCAAATAATTGGCCTCATTGTGAGTCTTTTTAAATTTGGTATTTGTTATAACTGTGCTAACAACACCCATAAAGTGTGAACCAGTTGCCATGTTAAGTCTTGTGGTATCAAGGGAGCACCTGAGCTAAAACTGGCACTACTTTGGTCAGAATGGGTCATTCACCATGCATGCGTGGTATAAAAGTCATCATGTCCAGAGGGCGGGTCCTCACTATGATTACACAGCTCTGCTTTAAAACATAATACATATTGCACCCGTAATTATAGTAGAAAATACCTCTTGAGTTATTAAACACATAACACACTCTGACACATTGACTACTTTTGAGCTCATGATAAACAATTCCAGGAAGTCTTTGTCAGCTTCATCGAATCTGCCGTCAACAAACAGTAATCTGATGACCTGAGTATGTGTGTGTGGGTGGGTGTTTGCGAGTGTCTGTGTGTGTATGTGAGTGTGATCATGTCTTGCAAGTTGAACATTATTGTGTATAAAAAAATACATGTTTATTAGAACTCTTAAACCCTAAAACACTTACAGTCCTCATGCCTCTTGACTACAATGTGTTGAATGAGTGCAATCAATAATGGATCATTCTGTGCTACTCTATTTCATGGTGGGTGCAGCTGTTGCCATTGTATGTGTGTGTGTGTGTGTGTGTGTGTGTGTGTGTGTGTGTGTGTGTGTGTGTGTGTGTGTGTGTGTGTGTGTGTGTTTGTGTGTGAATAAAAATGCTCTTGCATCTAATTTGTCTTTATTTCCCAATTTGCAGGATGAGTCATTTCATTTCCCTGCCAATCTTGTTTCATTCGGAACAATTAGCTTTCCTCCCATTAGGAACAAAACCTAATTTCCCCCTCCATTGTCAGACATCTAATGCCCTCTTTGTTTCTTTACCCTTGGCAACAGATTCTGGGTCAGACATTGGCCCCAAGGATGAGATCATTATTTGGTGAAGCACAATGCTTTTTAGCTTTGCCTCTGTTTGACATAATCAAAGGAACACTAACATCGAAAGAGCTGCGATACTTAAAACAATCGCTCAAAAAGTCAAAATTTAGCACTTTTTCTTGAGGGTTTTGGTCAAGATTTGCACTACCACCTGAATGAAAGAGATACAAAAATAACACAGCAAAATGGGATCACATCAGGAAGGTGTCTGCTGAACAGTCAATTATGAGCATAACAACAAAATATTTAATTGCTCAATTCCTGGTGTCTGCTGTGTTGTGAGCAGAAAAGAGTAGAGAGTATGAGAGACAAAGTGGGAGGTGTAGGAGAGGTGAGAGCCAAAACGGCTAATGTAATAACAGCAAAGGAGGCTTTAATTACAGATGAATGCTGGTATGAGCTGACCTTATTAACGACACCGGTCCCAAAGAGACACTTCATGCCATCTCTGAGTATGTGTGTGTGTGTGTGTTTGTGTTATAAAGATAGAAATGAAAGAAAAGCAAGGTAAGCTGTAACCAAAAACCAGATAAACAGTTACAGAATTACATTATTAACAATATTATTATTATTATTATTATTATTATTATTATTATTATTATCTAGTGTGAGAGAAGAGAAGAAAGGACTGGATATTTATAATAATAAATGACTTAGAGGAACACCCTTAGAATTCAAAATGAGAACAAACTTGTTTCATAATTAACTGATCAAAAGATCTTGACTTAATGGAAGAAATATTAATGTTGAAGGAAAGCAGTAGTAGATTCACAGCTATCTAGGAGCAATTATCATTAAAGATCTAAGATGGCACCCTATTTTTACTTTGTCATTCTGGAGCTATGTGATAATTGGTTGAGTAGCAATTAGTTCCTTCTTTTTCATTGTTGTGTGGCACCCCGGGCTACACCCAGTAACATGAATAATCGTAAGTCAACAGCGGTATGAATGAGTGTTTAGTTACAGCTAACACCTTGTGCAGATATTAAGGGGAGTTAACCTGAAATACAACCATGTACTGTATGTAGTTGGCTATTAATAAACCACCGCCTACCTCACACTAACAGGGTTTTCCAGAACTTTTGGTCCTCTGCTATACTACAGTATGCAGCAACTAACTCTTTACTTGAGTGCGTTAAAGAAGAGCCAGCAGTCTAAAGTATAGGCTATCGAGAGGCTATTGCCATGCAATCACACACTGAAACAGCTATAGCCATAAATAGAGCACAGTTGTTGACTAATAACCAGATGCTGCTGGTACATTAGAGAGTGCATCATCCTCTTGCACGTGAATACCAGCTTGAGCTCTCTGGGTGGTGTGATCAGTTGGATGAATGCTCTCATCCATGTCAGTGTAAATATGACACAAAGCATGGAGAACAAAAGGATGCTGCATGGATCCACAGTCACATTGGAGATGGATGTCAGTCACAACAGGTGCAGGTCCTAAGACCTAAGAGTGTGTAGGGAGTGTGTATAGGTCTACCTGCCTGCTTTCGGAGCGAATCAGTGAGATGAACTGTTGTGATGGACTCATGCAAGCACATGGGCCTCAACAAGACTAAACGCTGATGCTTTACGTTGCATGCCACTGTGATGCCACCTGGCAGCTGCCGTTACTTACTCAGCGTATCCGGTGGCCCACGGCAATCTCCTTGTTTCCTTCAGGATGAGGATGGGCCGAGCTATGTGGTCCGCGGAGCACTCGATCTCATCCAGGGACAGTCCCAGGAACTCGGGTCTCATATATGGGAATTTCAGCGGCAGCTCGGAACCAGTGTTGCCCACTCCGCCGGAGTTGCCCCCGGACATGATACCGCCCATGAACCCGGCCACTGCGGACTTGACCCGGGTGAGCATGTTTGTGGCGCGTCGCGGCGGAGTGTCCGTCGGCCGGTGCGAGGTGCCGCGGCTGCCTTTTCCCGGATTCCCCCCCAGCTCGGCCGCGCGGGTCGACGACAGGCTCGATGGAGAAGAAGACGGAGGAGACGGATGAGGAGGAGGAGGAGGAAGAGGAGAACCTCAGATGGTCACAGCTTCATTCATTCAGCGTGGAGACAGCAGCAGGAGGAGAGGGGTGATGTAGACAGATATGCATTAGGTAAAACCCTGCACACCCACGGAGAGTCATTGATAACAGATCGGCCGTCGTGAACGCGGAAATACAGAGAAGATTAACGGGTCATGTGATGCAACCATGGATGCACACTGCAAAAAGTGTTAATTCCGTATAGACTCCAGGTTCATATGGAGTTATTGAATTTTAAAAGCATACAAATTATAATATGCCCAGTGATGTGACCTTCGAGATTTTCAGGGATCAACTGCAACAACAGTGGCAAAGAGTCATTATTTTAAGATAGCTTTATTGTGAAAACAGCAGGCTGCTCTACTACACTGGAAACAAGTTTACATTATTGAATATTTAGTTAACAAATTACCTTTTTTTAGGGTTCCTGAAATTTCCATTAATTGTAGCTTCATAATGTATTTTGTGACTATTTAACTTGTTACCCTGCCCGTCATTCAGTAACAGTTAGGTTGGCGGAGGGATATGACGTTGAGATGATGAAGCACGTTTTCCTATTGAGTTGTTAGACTCCATCCACGCCCCAAATTACTTGTATGTAATAACGACGAGTTAATAGTTAACGCTAACAATGACTAACGTCACATTATTATAACACATTTTAACTCATTAATGTAAAATAAGATTTCAACGCTCAGTAGGCTACAGCAAGGGCGTAAATTTGGGTTCAGGATTGGGGGGAGGGGGGAGGGAGGGGGGCAAGCTCCTCACTATTGAGCAAAATTAGAATTGGAATTTTAATCATTCTGGTGAATTTGTCTGCATCAATTTATATTGCAAATGTCTTTATTTGTGTAAAAGAAATTAAAATAGTCTTTTGGAGTGGGTTGAACAGGCCAGTTTTGATAACCCCCCCCCGTAAACTACACCTATGGACTACAGTAAATGCGACTGATATTTTTTGCAGTGTAGGAGCCGCAAAGATTGATCATTCTCACAGTGAGTGCTGTGGTCAGGATGAGCAGCTTACAGCGTCTGACAGCAGGTTAAAGATAAGCCTTTATACCAGCTATAGAAACCCATAGACTGTATATTATTAATATTAACAGTCTTTGTAGAAACCCTGCCCCTAGATTGTACAATAATGTCATAATAAACGAAATAAATATTATAGTACAATGTGACACTTGATACCACACTTACATGACGGTTGGCAGAGGCTATGTCAGGAATTATTTTGATGATTAAAAGGAAAAGGAGTTTGTCTTTTTTTTTTAAATCCCTGTGGAGGAAATTTAGGGAGCCACCCGAGGGCGTCTCCTGTAGCCTATTCCAAAGTACTTTATAAAGGCTAGGCCCATCTGTCCCAAATAAGCAGCCGAGGAACACTATTGGTAAGAGGAAACATTTCAATTTGTAATACAATGGAAATAATTAGTTTTATAAATGTAAAAAAAATGTTATTTTTACTGTGTTATTATTATTAATCATTGATACATATGTTATAAACATATTACACTGCTTATTATTGTTATGATTATTCATAAAAAGTATTACTCTTATAATACTTATTACTTTTGTTTTGTTTGACGTTAAAGGCAAAAAATAATACCTAGGAAACTATTTTGTATTTCCTAAATTGGGTTAATAACTTATAGGGTTATGTTTTTATTATCTGTTAATAAAATATATGTCTGTACATAATGTTCTCCAGCATAGTTTCTTTAATTCGCTAGGTGGGCCCCTCCAATGACCACTTATATTTGGGAGAAGAGCTGCACAACTTATTAACATTTACTCCCACAAACATGACAGGTCATCACAGTGGAAGAACCACGTTATTAATGATTTACAAAATTAACTAATTATTAATTAATTACTAACATTTATAACTTTATCATGACCTATAGAAACCCATAGCAAATGTCATGACTGTGGGGAAAACAGTGAGTGTTGTAATACTCACTCAATCCCAGTAGATAGAGCTGTTACACAACAGGTTTAACCTGATAACTCAATGACTGTGCAAGGTACCAAAGTGATTTTTGTTACAGTGTTATTTCAGGAAATCCTTCAAGCTATGCTGTGTTATAGTGCTATTCTGCGAAATAATAACAAGAAATACTACCTTGAATAGGTCTTATATCAATAGCTCCAGGTCTGTCATATCAATATTCTTTGACTTTTCATTGAGGAACCAATTGATTCTTTATTGACAACTCTCTGACATTGTTTGTGTCTTGTTTTATCTATGTAATTGGTTCAATTCAAGCCAGGCATGTCTTTTTCCTAAGGGTTAGGAACAACAATAGGAACATAGCTGGATAATGTTTTTGGATTTACATCATGTTCATGTAAAGATACAATTGTGCATGATAAAGATCATCTCACTTGTCCCATTACCTGAACTCTTTAATGGTCTTGCTTTGATGTTATTGCACAACACGGCATTTCAAAGAAGTGCAGTGTCTGACAATAAACACAAGTGAAGTGTTGTGTGCTTCACTGGTACTGCATGGTCGCTGTTTGGAAAAGCCAAACAGACTTTTGTAATGTATATCTCTACCTTTGTTGACTCACGTGTTGTAATTAATCAAATGCACTCCAGACATTCTAATAACCTGAGATTATATTAGAAGGGATTTTCTTCCCTGTCATTCGCAGCATCAGAGGGATTAGGAAGTTCCTACATTGCCTCAAGACATTCCTTTTGGTTGTTTTTGTTTTTTTCTTTGTAACATTCCGCTTCTGGCAGAACAAGTAGTTCTAATGAATAAAGATAGGAAATTCTGTAGTGTGAGAGCTGTTGCTTGATGTGCTTTAGTAATAGAAAGAGGTGGTGCACACTATAAAAAGACGAACAAAACATTAAGAATAAAGACACTGAATGAATGACTTAAAGCACATTGACCTGTTGCACAAAAACAGGTCAAATGATTGTATAATGGTTAAAGGGTTTGGGTTTTCTCTCAATGCTCTCATTGTGTTGTTTTGGCCAAAGCCAGATGCTGTTTTTAACAGAAAAAACCCGCTGTACACCAAACTACTCTGCACCAAACAGCAGACAGACACAGTGAGCCACTAGCTGGAGATTCTTCCCTCAGGACTTAGGTTAGGTCACTCAGGTTAAAAGCTTGAGCAGAGCAAATATTTGACTTTGCCAGTTGGCCAGAAACACAACATAAAGGCTAATGTTGCTTATCTGTATCAGCTGGTTGTGTAAATAAGAAACGGTTTGGTAATAAATTGCTATATGTCAATTGTGTTCACAGATGCTCCTAAAAAGCACCCAAAAATAATCAGTGATGGCAAGTTAAAGAAATTATTCTTTAAAAGAAACATGTGCAAACTCGTCAAATTTTACAATCCAAGACAGTCCTTTCAACGCCACAGTGTGTTGCCCATGTTAGGGCATGCGTGCAATTATAGCAAAATGCCAAGAGGAAGTTTTCTTTGTGGGGGAGTTAAATGTCAGGGGCCACTGTTATTGCTAACTTACGGCTCGGATGAAAGTATTTTTGTTTTACAGAAACATAACCAGCTCATCAACTACCCTTTCCCAAAAGCTCTTCCAAAACTCCATTTCGTCAAACGTACCTTCTTGTCCTGTGGCTTTCAAAAAAGTCAAACAGGGTGAACACAACATAATGAAAGTCATCCATGGATCAAGTTTCAGCCACCATATCTCCGTCATCACTTGGGATTGTTGTATTTCCCAGAAATTTAAAAATGTGTTCTTTCAGGGAAGGATGCCCTGGAATTTTATAGTTTTAATTGAAGCAATAGTTGTGTGTGTGTGTGTGTGTGTGTGTGTGTGTGTGTGTGTGTGTGTGTGTGTGTGTGTTAGGCGCAGGGGCTAGGATTCCTATTTCCAATCAGCGTTGTTATTTTGAAGTGTGTCATAATTATCAAACAAAATCAATAAATACAATACACATAGAAAAAATGAGGATGTGTAGTGTGACTTGTATGTTGCTGAAGAGTAAAAAAGAGAAATGCTTTTGGCCCGCCTCCTCTGAGGAATATTTAAATCCACTCTTTTCACCAGCCGTGTTTCACTCAGTGTGCTTGGCTCAGCCCCAGTGCACTACCTCACTGGATATCACCACACTCAAGACAACATAAACAGAAGAGTCTACTCACCATCCAACTACCTGTCACATCAGGCCAAGCCTCATCTGACCCTGCCACTCATCCCCTCGGCCTGGAAAAAACAAAACAAATAGCAATATAAAAAAGAAGAAGAAGAAGAAGCAGCAAAAGTAACTGATTGCAGGACCCAGCAAGGAGAAGAAGAAGTCTAAGTTTTGGTGCTTGATTCTGGTGAAAATGATCGTGTGGGCAGCCTTGCTGATGTCTCATTGTTGTTTGGGTCTGAATGGAGCTGCAGAAGAAAACTCAGGACTGGAGAGAATAGAGAAATGTGGTACCAGGTGTTCTCAGGTAAAACTGCATCCTTTGCAACATTAAAAACAAACCAAGACACAAACAGATTGCCTCTGTAAATATAGTTCTATCATTAGATTAGATTAGATTAGATTCAACTTTATTGGCATTACACATGTACAGGTACAATGCAACAAAATACAGTTTAGAGGGTCTAGAGAGCCTCCGGGCCGCAGCTAGTGAAAGCGCCGCCACACAAATTCCTCATATTACTGCTGATGAGGTTACTGATAGTATACAATAATACTGCTGCTCATTGTGTAGTTCACAACAGTTAAAAGAAATGTGATGTCTATCATAAGTTATCTGCTACTACTACCACCACCACCTGTATAGCTACAACTTATTCTACAAGTAACAACCATTGTGCACTCTTTCAGGGGAAAGGGCTCTAGTGAGCCAATGCATGACACATACCTCTTCCTGTGTGACTTAACCATTTGTATGAGGATACATAATGCAAAGGGCAGCAGGCATATTTAAAGGGGGCTAGTGTGTAGTCCACAAAGACTATAGTATTTTTCTTGAAATCCTATACAGTATTACTCAACTCACCATTTACTCAAGCCCAAGAAGGAAATCAAACCAGCTGCAAATGTACTTTGGTGGAGACTGATTAGATAACACACTCACCTTTCTACCGTAGCATTACTCCTCTTTCAGACTTATGAACTCTCTTACGTCTCTGTGTTGCATGTTTACAATACCTCCTAAATAAAGAACAATTGGAGTATTTACCACATTTAAAAAAGCCCTGAAGTCACTTCCTACATATTGTCAGTCATCACTGGTGCATGAACACAGGGCATATTTCCTGTCTGATAAATACACAAGGTTGCATTCTACAAAGTTTTGGAAGTGAGCCTAAGCAAAGTGCACTTGATGACCCTGGTGATGCACTCTGTGTGAATGCTGTCTGCAAATTAAAATCATATAAGGTTGGCGCAGGCTCTTGTTGCAGCTGGAAACATTAAAGACAAGTTGAGTAATTCATTCATAAATAGGTTTACCGCACGCTTGGCTGTGTTTGACCACGACAAACTGCATCAAAAAGACAAACAGGTAGTGTTTTACCTAAATGAGCAATGAGGATGTAAAAAGCTCCTGGTTGTACGGGAATCCCCCGATCTGGAGAGCTGTTACCTTTGTTCACTTTGTTATGAATGACTTTATTAATGTAAACTACCTATTCAAAAGGACTCACAGAGAATAGTAACACTGTGTTTTACTTTCTCTCTCTCTATCTCTCTCTCTCTCTCTCCTTGCAGGGCCTTGACTGCAAAACCAAGCCCGACAGTGAGTATAGACATACACTGCAGCTACATCACATCTGCACTCATGCATGCAAACAGGACATGATTCTGCACAATAAAGTAAATAAATACAAATTAGTGAGGTTGCCTATGAAATTTCCTTCAGTGTTCAGAGTTGCCTTTAAGGCAGGGTTGAAAAAGCCTATAAAACTTGTTGAAACATAAACCATTGTTGAAAATCAATCTGAAGAGTGCCTCACCTCTCATATGGTATGAAAAAGGCCAGCAGAGCCCGTATTGCCTGATGAAACTTTCCAAGTTTCATGTCAACATGTCCCTCATGATTCCCATCTTATTTTAAATCTGTCCTGACCTTCTCCCTTCTCTGTTGGTTTGGAAAGCTTAACATCAAGTCCAAAACTGCACTAAACAGAGTTGTGCAGATGAGCAACAATATATTGGGTGTCCAACAGTGCACATTATCAGACCTGTTCCATGGACAGATAGTCAGGAAAGCTAATTTTATTCACTCCGACAGTTCCCACCCCTTATTCCCTGAATTTCAGTCCTTGTCGCCTGGCTCCTGTCTAAGAAATCTATCTGTAAGGAGTAACAGGTACAAGTACTCCTTTATACCTGCAGCCTTTGCCTTAGGAGTCTTTTTTGATCTCTTATCTACCTCATTTTGTCCTCTTTCTTTTCTTTCTTTCTTTATTCCTTGGTTGGTTACATATTCTAGTCTGTTGACTATGTGTTGAGGATGTCAATAAGGTTGATAAAAGGGGTTGGTGATGTAATGTAATGGATGCTGATGTTGTTGTCTTGTACTGGTATTATTTGTCCTTGTACTGTTACGTTTGTATTCCAGTTGGACTGTGTGTAGAACTTGGGTTATTATATATTATGGATTTATGTGTCTTGTATGTGTTTATACTTGCTGCACACCTAATTGCCCCTCGGGGACACAACGTTGAAGTTGAAGTACATCCAATTAAAATAATAACCTGATATATTATTTTAACCCTGCCATGCAATGCACAACTGACAGTCAACAAACTGAGCAGAACCCACCCAGAACGTGTGTATTTAAAGATCTAAAGAAGAATCTTGATGTTGCACGTGATATGTTAAGTGCATGACAAACCATGATGGAGGAAATGCTGTTGTTTGCTCTTCTGAATAAAGAATAGAAAAAGACAAAACACACAGCTAAAAGATTTTTTTCACATTTGGAAAGCACAGTTTATGCTTGATTTGACATGGCAGTCTCTTTCCGTGGAAGCATACACACAATGTGACACTTTATTGGGATGGTGACAGGAGAAATACTCAACCAGAACATAATAAAAATGTTGGTATGACTTACTGTTCTGTGACAGGACAACATGATTGCATCAGTATTTTCTAATTAATCAAGTATGTGTCAGTATGGGCCCTGAAAGATGATGTGTGATACATATTTATTCTCTGTCCCTGTCCCGTGTAGATTGGTTTCCTCCTCCGTGTCAGGACCCCGCTGAAGGTCTCAACCCGTCCTCTGTGTTCCACAACATCAGCCTCTCCACAGTCTTGAGTTGTGAAGGGAGGCAGAAGTGCTCCTTACGCCTCAGAATCAAAACCACATTACAACTCACTAGTATGTAAATGTTACAACTCTATATTTCTAAAATGCTTTCATATAGAAAAACAGTTTGGTTGCCACTAAGTTGTTCATCTAGTTGACCTTTCTTTCACAATGAGCATTTTGAAATGTTCTGTAATGAACAGTTACCACATAAGCAAGTGGTTTTTGAAATGACAGATTGAGACATTCCTATGTGACTAATTGGGTTTAACAGGAACATGTATGTAGTTACTGAAGCTATTGTACAGTTTTACCTTAAAATGTGAACTACATCCCACCAGATTCTTGTAATACGTGTTTAGCCTGCACCGTAAGACGAGACATTCGAAGGTTAGCCATTGATTAGCCAGGGATCAGCTGGGTTTTGCAGAGTTAATTGTCAATGGACAGTAAATACATCCAAACTGTAGACTGGCTGCCTTTTAAACCACAGTGTGCTGTGGAATTGGAGTTGTTTAAATGTCAATCTTTGACAGAGCAATACTAAGTAATGCAACAATTATTTTTTTTACAAACAAATGTCATCAGCATGACGTAAAAGATGTAAAAGCCACCTTAAAAACTGAATTTGTTTCACCTAAAAACACCTTACATTACCCCATTACAGATACGGTGATGCAGATGACTGCTGTAGGAATAGGGTCTACACAGTAATGGGGCCCCTAGCCTGCAGTATTTATATGTTACTATCAGTGACTGCCTGCTGTTCACACTGTCTAGAATTTATTTTCTAGAATTCTAGTATGTTCTTCATAACTTACCCTCACACTGACAGAAGGTGTAACTCAATTTATTCAACTTTGTCATAATGAGTAAGTTTCAAATGCACACATTTGATGATACATTTACATGTGTTGGGGAAAATGACCAATGACATTCAGTGAAGGAAGTCTAATTTACTAAACTAACTCATTTGCATGATGACTGATAATTCCATGAGGCTTCTGCTTCTGCGTCATGGCTGTATCAATTGCCGTTTTCTGTTCCTGATTTTGCACTTCTGATAAGGTGTAGGCCAAAACTCACATGCTGGCAGATATTTGCAGCACAGTATACTCATTTCTACGGATTTCCTTATTGCCTGGGTTGAGATGGGGAAATCCCTTTGATCCTGATTGATACTTTAGTCCACTCCGGCAATATAATTTGACACATACTTTTCCTTCCTGTATGACATCAAAGTTAGGCTGAGTCACACTGAAAGGCACGAATGATTAACTAGCTGGTCAAGAGTGACATTGTGTTTGTATTTGACCACTGTGCCTTCAACCCACCTTCTGGCTTCTGACTTTGATATATTTTTTCTCTCCAGAGTCCATACATGGTGTGTCCATCTGCACCGCCACCGCAGGGATGATGGTCAACTGCCAAATGTTCACCTTCAAAAGAGCGTCAAGAAAAAGAATGTCTGGAAAGCAGGTACTGTAAACTTTTCTGTTAGAGTATATTTAAAAAAAAAAGAAGACAAAATGACATTGCCAAAACATTAATCAAGATATTTTTTGTAACATCTGTTGAGTTGGCTTTCATTTCTCAAATTCTTAAGTACACAATTTTTCCATATAAAGACAGAAAAATGTCAGATGACAGATAAGTAATGACTTCTAGTTTAAAAAGGCAATCATTCTGATATTTGTTGCATTTTTATAGATCTTATTTAAACTTGAAACTCTCAAAACCCAGACTAGGACAGGCTCTAATTTAACAATGAAAGTCTTTTTTTTTTTAGGTTGATACACATACAGTACAGTTTCCACAATGACATTTCTAAACGGCAGAAGTGTGACAGTGCGTGTTTTTATTTGCCCTTTTCCTGAAGGTAATAGTTGAGAATGATTGCACCGACATTTCTCCAAGCCAATATGTGCAAGTGACAGTGAAAACTGTGCCGAACTACTGTGATGTGACCTGGAAAGGAACTTATGACGCTCCAGGTGAGACCATGTGCCGTATTTGCACAATAATGCAAACACACACTCATGGGAGGACAAGTGTTAACATAGAAAATCAAACAGCTGAAGATGGATTGTATTACATTGTAAATAATTTAAGTCAATAAATAGTGTTGCGTAAGCTCCCAAAAATGTCCTTGTACTTGATTGAAATCCCCATGGCAATCAGTAGTCCTTTTTACCTTTGTCCACAGAATGCACCAATGAAGATTTGCGAAATAATGTCCCAGAATGCATCAGTGAGTACCTGTTTGTTTCTTAAACCATTGAGGCAATGCATCATTTTGTCTAACATACAGTATTATAAACCAGTGGCCTGCAACCTTTTTGCCCATTAAGCTTTTAAAACAAATCTATCTTGTAGGTCGCATGTGTCAGTTAGCCCTAGCAGTTAAATCAAAGCGTGACTTTCTCCACTGGGATTGTTTTGTTTGAATTCATTCTAGAGGCCTGAAGAAGTAACACTATCCAGTATTTAACAAGAAAAAAGCAAAGATTGAACATAAGCCAGGAAGATTTGTTTTTCTGAACCCTCAGATTTATTTTGTGGCCCCTAGCTGGTACCAACACTGAGGCTGGAAACCTAATTTTGGCCCTCACTGTTGGGATGCAGGGGATTAGAGGACCCAAACACAGGGAGCAGGCAGGCAGGCAAGGCAAAAGAAAGTTTGAGTTGAGGATTTATTAGAACGCAGAGTTCATACAAACAAGGAGTCCCAAAATCCAGCAGGCAAAAAGCACAACAAGAAGTTCAAAATCCGGAAACTGGCAGAATTCCCAAAAAAATGCAATAACCAGAATACAAGAAACAGGGTTGACAACACACACTGTGACATGGAACACCATAACAGGAAAACAATAATCTGACAACGGACAAGAGGAACACAAAGACTTGATACAGAAGGTAATGACGTAACATGAGGCAGGTTACACACGGGCTGGGAAACAGGTGAAAGACATCAGGCAATCACAAGGGTAGGAAAACTAAGGCAGGAAGTAAAACTAAACAAACCTTGCACAGAAAACAAAACTATCACAATGAAACAGAACATATACAAGACAAGATATAACACCCAAACCATAACACTCACTTGTACCTATGACCAAGATGGAAATCTCTCACTAACATTGATCTCTATCTCATTCAGCTGGTAGGATATCATATGATGTAAACCCAGAGAGGAAGGAGCTGAGTGTCACTGTGTCAAACATGCTGGAAGATCACGACTACCACCTCCGTCTGTGCCATAAGGATTTCATCTGCGTTGGCACAGGGGCCAACACACTGGTTAGTCCCTCAGTTTGTTGGAAACTGAGAATCAGAATGACTTTTTGTGTTGCTATATACATATATGAATAAGTATTCACCACTTCATGAAAGAACAGTCTTAGTAGGGATGCTCAGTAACCTTTTGGGAACTCTCACAGAATCTGCCAGTGAAAAGAAATGTGGCTTCATTTGACTCAGGAATCCCCAACAATCGTCAAACAGAAACCCATGCTTACAAACATGCATGCCAAAGAAAGATGGATTACTGTTGTAAAGCTTTGTTTACCTTCCAGATAAAGAAGGGGGAACCCGTAAAGAACGCCACCCTCCCATACTCCCGACCTTTGCCCTGTCTCTGCATTGAGGTAAAGCTTCTGCCAACACTTCTGGTTATGAGCACTTTTTACCTGTTTCTACGATCACTTCTAAGAAAAGGGATTGAACTTTGCAAATAAATTCCTTTTAAAGGGTTGGTCAACTGTGATGGATGCTCCGAGAGTCCAGGTCTGCCCCTTTAAAGACCGTGAGTTCCTTGATTGTTTTTAGTCACAAAAAGTGAACCAAGCGACTGCTGTAGTTTTTCAGAACTGATACCATATGATTTATAAAAGATTGTGACCTCCCTTGCTCGCAGGTCTCGAGGACCTGTGGTCTGGCATTAACTTTGACCCACTGGAGGAGACTCTATCATGGAAGCCCGTCTGTCCAGTGACTGCTGTGGTTGTGTTGTGTCAGAAAAGAGAGGACGGTGTCTGTGTGGATTTGCCTCATGCCTACCAAAATGTCAGCAGAGAAAAGGTACACACAACAATGTTGAAACCACAGTTGTGTTTCCCTTGCTAGGTTTCTGGTCAATAATCACTTGAAGGTGGTGTTTACGTGATAAGCAAAGTACAAACTAATTTGGGCAATGTCTCACTCAATGACTAAGCCCACTTTATACAGAGGAAAAATGTATATATGTATGTTATGTATATGTTTCATCTTGTACACATGGCAAGATGTCAAAGATCTTGTGTTTACATTGGAACATCAAGCGTAAGCTCATGTAAATGTTGATTTAGACCCAAATACAGTAAAGCTTATCCTAACACTTGCTGCAAACAGTGCAGTTGCAACAACAAAGGGAGAGCCTGCGCACGTGTAAATCCTTAAAAGGAACTGAAATTGTTTAGAACAACTGAAATTGATTGGAGATCGTCATTGGACAACACATGAGGCCATGTCACTTGAGAAGGGAATTCTCTATATAGCCAATAGACGAAATCCAGCTTACCCATAAAGAAACTAAGTCTGAACCCAAACAAAACCCTATAGAGTCTAGTCAGTCTGACCTAAACTAAATACTTAAAGTGTTGCTTTGTCAATAACTATTTCATCAATCTTTGCTTTACAGATATCATTTTCTAAAGTGGATCCACACCCTCAGCTGTGCATGAAGGTAATGATCACATTTTCCCTTTGGCACTTCAGGAGTTTCACTGTAGAGAAACAATGGGGTTGATATAAATCATAATATTGTTACCATAACATATGACTAGGAGTCAAATGTGGACACTATCATGTCAGATTACAATCAGGTGACCTTTTCACCTGCTGTGGCAACTGTGCAAATGTTGTTTTATGAAGGCAGCATATCAGAACTTGGGTTCAGCTCAAATAACTTGGCTCTAGGTTCAAGGAATAATTGAATTTGTTGGGAAATATACTTATTCTTTGCTTAGAGTAGGATGAGAAGATTAATATGACTCTCATGTTTGTTCGTACCTTAAATATAAAGCTACAGCAAGCAACTGGTTAACTTAGCTCTGCTCAAATAAAAATAGCTTACCTACTTCGGTCAAAGGGTAACAAAATTGACCCGTCAAAACCTCGAAAACTCAATATTTAACATGTCATAACTTATTTAAATCAAACCAAAGGACAAATTGCATGCTGCAATTTTATTGGGATTTTTGTGCCGGACTATTTCTTGGCTGGGTAGCCTACATTAACTTCCTTAAGTCTATCTGGTTGCAAGCTTCAGAGGTGATGTTAGGCGGATTTTGTTACATTTGGACATAGCCAGTCTAGCTGTTTGTGACAGGAAGCCAGATACTGGTTCGCCAGTTAGTCAACATAAGCTACAAATTGACCAAGCTAGAAAATGGAATATAGATTGCAATCAACTGCCTTGGTTTGTGAATAATGCATTTTGTAGCATTTTGTCTGACACGCTAGTTTATTTCTATATAAGGACAACCCGCAGTGTATTATCACGCGTTTACAGCAATGTTACTATGGTAACCA
>NC_045755.1:6776912-6782563 GCF_008692095.1 Etheostoma spectabile | reverse complement strand
AAAAAAAAAAAGACAAAAGAATAGGGAACACTGTGTTCAAAAAGTCTTCCTTTCTAGATAAATTCAACAGTGAGAGTTAACTGGTAACCTAAACACAAAGCAGAAGTAATGCAACTATTGTTATCTGCAGCTTGTTAATACTTTGAGTATTGATTTACAACAGTGGTTACACAGTTTATTGGAACCATAGGCCTGTATATGTTGCATAAAATGGGGTTTATAGAATCTCTGATGCCCATTCTCACATTTAGATTCCTTTCTTAGAACTAAGAGGTAATGTTTATGAGTTTCATATAACTGTTGGATGAAGAGCGCGACAAAATATAATTGTACTATGTTCTTCAGTTCACTGCAGGCTCTCAGTCCTGGATCAGGTGTCCCTTTGTTAATGCCAGATTCCAAGGTACTATTTCTTGTCATAATCCTATCACAAATATCTTCTGATTATGGATACAGCAGGCAACATACCTACTTTTACAGTCGTTTTAGAGAAATCTTTTGATTATATAATGAAGATAATGACAGACATCATGTAAAGTGGTGTTGTAGAATTGGTCATTACAATATAGTTGTGCAACAATTTCCAGCATGGGAGATGATTGTGACAAGACAACAAGGTCAGGAGGACATCGAGATGTTGTCACAGATCACTGCAACGTTTTCTGTGGGGCTGTGTGCAAAGTCCGAAGCCTCTACTGTGTGTGACACACACACCATGCATGTGGTAGGTATCACATTGAACAAAGTAATGTATATTCATACTTATCAAACATGTCATTGACCGTTTGTGCACTGTATGAAAAAGATCTGCATTAGTTATATGAATAAGCTGTAACAATGTGCTTGCAATAATTACATAGCCACGTCTTGTGCAATTACACATATTTCCTTTTTATTGCTGCGAAGCAAGATGTTTTCTTTACGGTGGTGTATCTTCTAACCACTATGTGTACTCAACAAAGCAATTAAAGCTAATTACACCTATTATAAAATGTTATCTGCCAAAAAAACTGGTTTTCTGGTAGTTGTTGAAGGAAGTCGCTTAGATACAGTATGTCTTTGTTGTTAAAATAACACTGTAATACTTGATCAAACAATAATATCTGAATGACTAGTAAACAGTAGCATTGCTGATAACACAGTTACAGCAAAATAGAAACCATGACAACTTCCATAACACCAGCCCAGTTAAGCTTCTAAGCGTATATTGTTTCCTTTTGTCTCTTTCTTAGACAAAACACAAAGCTGTTGGCTTAAACTTGACAGGGGAATTATGCAACTCTTGTCTCCAGGTATGTTTGTGTCCTTAATATATCTTTTCACTATGTGCATGCTCCCTTAAATTTAGACATGCAATGCCTTTAAATACACATTTTGTACTTGCGTAGGTGAAGAGGCTCGATGTAAAGTTTTCTGCCACGGTCATTCACTGTCTTGAGCAATCCAGTAAGTATGGTTTTACTGCTCCTTAAAAACAGTTCCATCCTGTGAGGTCTATCCCTTTGTTCCTTTCCTTTCACTTAAATATTCACAACCTAAGGCACATCAGTTTGAAGTGCAAATGGTTTCCACCACTTATTTATTTTTAAATGTGGTCTCTAATAGGGTAAATCCCAAAAACATGTGCCTTGGAAGTTGCCCTAAGTGGTTTCTTGGCATCAGTTTAAAAAATAAAAGGATTCTCTGAAACCAGCATTGTGTAATCCTCTTTATTTCTGTGATCAATGATGGATAAAACCCGTATGTATGAACATAAGTGCTCCGCAGAAAGTGAAGAAGACTGTCATTGATGCATTTGAGCTCCAATTTCTTTATGCGTAATTGAAAACTAAAAACTTTGACAAACTGTGGGGAGGAGAATGCATATTGGTTGTATCATCTTTTAAAAGTCTGATAAACACAGAGAATTGTTTTGTCATCAAAATGCTAAATGTGAAGCTAGAGCAAGTAGCCAATTAGATTAGCTTAACATAGCGATTGGGAACAAGGGGAAACAGCAAGTCTGGCTCAGTCTAAAGGTGAATAAAATCCACTTACCTGTACTTTAAAGGTTAAGTCATATACTGTGAATTCTATTCACAGATCAATCATCGCTCCCCAGAGCTGTCCTCTCCAGTCGAGCCTCTTGGGACTTATCTTGGGTTGTTGTACCTGCTGGTGTTTGCCTCTCTGGCATCATCATAAACACTCTGCTGCTCCACGTACTGTTAACCGGTATGTACAAAATTACGTCATTAAGCTTACCTGCTGTGTTGTCTTCTCTGTTGACATATTGTTGTGGAAGCACGGCAACATTATTTTGTCCATCCTTCAAACTGACAGACTTTGTTATTGATTCCCACTGTATTTTATTTTAGTGTATCAGAGGAAGAAACAAAAAAGAAATGGAGGCTGTATCTCTGAAAAACAAACGGGTAAGATTATCACAATTTTGGTAGTCTATATTAATGAGGTTTCAAAATTGTGCTGGATGTCCCTCATTTCAGCCGGATGTCCGTTACCTTCAGCTTTCTTTGTGTTGGTATTCCGGTAGATATCTGAGGACTATGGTTAACTGCTCCTCAGATCTCTGCAGGGATATCCGTCCAATCTGAGCTTTCTGTTGCACGACTAAAATAACCTTTGAACATGTTCCACCAAAACAAGTTCCTTCCCGAGGCTATTTTGCAGAGGCACCATTGCTCTGTCTGGTGCTTAGTGCAGCCCAAGACAATTGTGATTGGTTAAAGAAATGCCAATAAACCAGAGCACGTTTTTCTCTCATCCCGGAATGCTGTGTGGACTAGCCAGACCCTCCTCCGCAGTGCCGCAAAGGAAGGTCTGGCAATGCGAGACTAACATTTTGGTGACTGCATAGCATGTGCATTTTTTTTTTAAATACCTCAAAGTTGAACCTAATCTTTTGTTTTGACAGATCCGGACTGTGTGGTCCCTGTGTTACAAACTCAACCTGTTCTCCACGGAGGGGTACTCATACCTGATTCCCCACAGTGTGGGAACACCGAGAAGGCCAACCTAATTTCTGACTGACCAAATAACGGTGCTCCGGTCAAAGCATTACATGTAATGTGCAGTATAAAACTGTAAAGTTGTTACACAAACCATAAGAGTTCTCTGTTGAATGCAGTGTATAATATTGGGACAGATATTTTAAATGTTATACAGTATATGTTGCTGTATGTCTGCTCTGTAGTATGCTTGTTATAGTTATTGGCTGTTTTTTGTGTTCTGTTTGTGTTAAAAGTTAATGTGTATGTTGTCTATTTTTTTTATTAAAATGTTGATGTAGCTTGCAGCTGAACGGCCAGTTCCCGTCCGAATTTAAATTTATATTTTCAATAAAAAAAGGCAAAACATGAAAGAAAACCTGCCAATTTATTTCCATTTTTCTTATTTTTTTATTTAGTTTTTTCATAATGAACTTTTGTCCATATATTTAAAATCTTAGCTAAATGTATTAGTAGCAAACAACACTCACAGCCTTAAATGTGGCACATCACTCACAGTGTCACATAATATAATTGGAAATCACACAGTAAACAGGAATGACCACATCTGACCCTTTACACTAAGAGCACAAACCGGTATTTATTGTGTTGTACTGAATTGCAAGGTGTTTGTTTGATCTTTTCCACACCTTATTCCCATAGCCAACAGGTTTCCTCTGGTGTTTATACACAGGTTCAAGAAACAGGTTTTCTCTGGGGCTCCCAAACTTGTTCCAACAAGCCAGTACTGATGTTCTCTGTTTCCTTTTAAGTACTCCACTTCCTTAATGCTTGTGTTGTCCTCTCGGGTCAAAAACTGTCAAAAAATATTTTTTTAAGTTTTCACTGACACCACCTTACTACCACTAGTTTTACACTAATTTTTGGAATTCATGGTCAATAACCTTCATTTATATAGAAGTATACCTAATATTTGAGTTAAAAAAGCAGAAATTAGGAATTATTTTGACTAATAATTAAGATCAGAGGAACGTACAGATTAGTTTTATCAGGAATGTAGAATTGTATTTGCGAAGAGCGTTGTTAGGAATACAATCCATTTTTTGTGGTAATTTGGTTAAAATTAAATCCATATTTCAGATATAGACATTTTTTTAAAGGGGTCAAATTTGACCCGAGGATAACAGGAGTGTTAATACTTTTGCAAGTTTCTTAAATTAACATAATTCTGCTGTATAAAGTCCCCATGAACCATTATAATAACCAGGAGGAAAAAAAACAACATTTTGTATTTTATTTATTTATAAAAAAACTCAACTAACTAAAAGCCTGCTTAAATAGCGGAGTCTTAGAAAGGGAGGCAAGACATTCCACAGCCTAGGTGTCACTGCTTGGAATGATCTGAGTAACAATGAGCACATTTCTGTCTGGCCCATTGAGTCAAGAACAACACAGACAATAAAAATACTTTAAGAAATTTTATTTAATACATTTTCGAATTAAGTTTGGCGGTATGGCTCTGTTCAGAGGAGTCCCCTGGACAGCAGCAGCATTAGGGGACGCTCACACAGTTTACGACTGGGAGAGCTAAACTATTTCCCCATTTGAACACAGCAGCATCGATGACACAGAAGTGTGTGCCATGTTATACACGACAAGGTGGAGCTGGGGAGGTGGGTTGCATCAATGCAGCAGCAAGCATTTAGGAGCAACTCAAGCAGCAGCAGTTAGTGGCGCAAAACTAAGCAGCAAGCAGAATGAGCAACTTAAAGCAGCTTTAAGTAGCCATTTTGCATCGAGGGGAGTTGATCAGCTGATGTGCTGATGCATATCAACTGATGCACCTCAGCTGCTGCGACCGTGTTGTTGGCCAATAGCAGTTAGCAGCGTCTTGACTACTTGGCCTGCCGGAACTGACGCTGACACTCAATTATATTGAATGAAACTGTAGAAACAACACATGTTTTTATAGCTGCTGTTATCATGTTATTTTATTTTACCAATGCATTAAATGACTCGGGGTAAAGTCAAAGGTGTTGCTTGTACTGATGTACCCACACATTATGTTCACCTTATTTTTTTAATTTTTGCTTCACTCTCATTGCTTTCACCGCTCTTGTGTCCAGCTGCAGGTTTAGGTTTAAGATGAACCCAATAAGTAAATTAATTAGTGTTTTTAGCTCATTTGTCTTCATTTCTTTAAACTGTAAAGATTCCCCTCAGTTTATAACTTTTCATACACTCACCTAAAGGATTATTAGGAACACCTGTTCAATTTCTCATTAATGCAATTATCCAATCAACAAATCACATGGCAGTTGCTTCAATGCATTTAGGGGTGTGGTCCTGGTCAAGACAATCTCCTGAACTCCAAACTGAATGTCAGAATGGGAAAGAAAGGTGATTTAAGCAAATTTGAGTGTGGCATGGTTGTTGGTTCCAGACGGGCCGGTCGGAGTGTTTCACAATCTGCTCAATTACTGGGATTTTCACGCACAACCATTTCTAGGGTTTACAAGTGAAAAGGGAAAACATCCAGTTTGCGGCAGTCCCTTGTGGGCAAAAATTCCTTTGTTGGATGCTAGAGTCAGAGGAGAATGGGCCGACTGATTCAAGCTGATAGAAGAGCAACTTTGACTGAAATAACCCATCGTTACAACCAAGGTATGCAGCAAAGCATTTGTGAAGCCACAACACGCACAA
>NC_045755.1:6773690-6776902 GCF_008692095.1 Etheostoma spectabile | reverse complement strand
GATGGGCTACAACAGCAGAAGACCCCACCGGGTACCACTCATCTCCACTACATTAGGAAAAAGAGGCTACAATCTCCAAGAGCTCACCAAAATTGGATAGTTGAAGACTGGAAAAATGTTGTCTGGTCTGATGAGTCTCAATTTCTGTTGAGACATTCAGATGGTAGAGTCAGAATTAGGCTGGTGGTGGTGGTGTAATGGTGTGGGGGATGTTTTCTTGGCACACTTTAGGCCCTTTAGTGCCAATTGGGCATCGTTTAAATTCCACGGCCTACCTGAGCATTGTTTCTGACCATGTCCATCCCTTTATGGCCAGCATGTACCCATCCTCTGATGGCTACTTCCAGCAGGATAATGCACCATGTCACAAAGCTCAAATCATTTCAAATTGGTTTCTTGAACATGACAATGAGTTCACTGTACTAAAATGTCCCCCACAGTCACCAGATCTCAAATCAATAGAGCATCTTTGGGATGTGGTGGAACGGGAGCTTCGTGCCCTAGATGCGCATCCCACAAAAGCTCCATCAACTGCAAGATGCTATCCTATCAATATGGGCCAACATTTCTAAAGAATGCTTTCAGCACCTTGTTGAATCAATGCCACGTAGAATTAAAGCAGTTCTGAGGGCGAAAGGGGGTCAAACACAGTATTAGTATGGTGTTCCTAATAATCCTATAGGTGAGTGTAAATTGGCTCTCATTAAATCCAAACAGCTAATCCATACAAAGTAAACTACAAGCAAGCAAGCCCTCATGTCAGGCCCACTGTTAGATCACCAGCCTACACAAGTCTTGGGCTTCAGTAGCATCTTCTATTAGGAATACTGAACTTACACCAATTAAAGTCATGGCTCATTTGTTCCTAATGATAACCATCCAGTGCTTTAGTTTGATTTCCCATGGTCACCTTGAAAAACTCTCTTACATCTCTTCCTCTATCACTTAACTGTGCCACACACATCTTTCTGTGTACGGTATCCATTTCCACTTAGTTTACATATGCAAATTAAGTTGCTAAAAACAAGACATTTTACCAGTAAGAGAACAGTGGCCTCTATGTATCGACACTACTCAGAAGGCATGCATGTGTACACAAGTAATAAACCATCCACCCTGTGATCCGAAATTCATACACAAGGAACCTGTTACTGTAAAACACTAAATGGGTCTTTCGGTCCGGTGTGCTGGTAAACATTTCCTTGTTAGATTGGTTTTGAATGCAAAGTAAGCATGAATGTAAAACAAGATGAGTCAGCAAAACAGAGGACGAAAATAATGTCCTCTTTGAAATGACGCATTTGATCACCTGGAAGTTGGAAAGTGAAAAGCAGTGTCTATTTCTATCCTTTCAGGACATACAACATAGTACAAGAGACGGTATGTTCACCTTGCCTTTTCCCAAAAGCTGCATACACAGGGAAAGCTTCCTCATAGTATGAAGGAATTTAATCTTCTATGAATCATCATAAAACATGTCCACAAGCAAAGAAGAATGAGTGACCTTTGCCTAGCGTTACACCTCACTTTCTCAGTCATGTTGAGGAAATAATTCAATTTGAAGGTAAGTTGAGTCATTATTTTAATTCATGGTGACTTAGCACAAAAACCACAAAAGGTATCAGGTGGTGCTTTAACCTCAAAAGGATCCTCAACATGAAAAAATATATTTATTGCTAATGCACTAGCTGAAAGGGTAAGTTGACCCAATGTTTCCAGTTAGGACACATGATATCACATTCATCCAGTTTTGCCCACATTTCAACTGCCACTTCTACCTCATTAGAATTTGTGTTGCCTAAAGCATTGAATTAGGATGTTTGACAGCCTTGTTTACATCAGACCCTTCAGTTGTAACTGAGAGTGGGTCTGGGAAAGGTTCATTCACAGCCCATTTCCAAAGGTGCGTCACCAATAGATGCCGCTCCAATGCCTCTGGGCGCAATTTGGATAGACCTAAAACCAATCAGAGTGATGAAGGAGATGTGAAGCCCGCCTCAACGGTTGTGATTGGTGCCTCGATTTTGAAAAATTGGAAATGGGCTTGAATGGGCTTTTGGCCATACAAACTTGAAGAGCAAATCTCACTGTTACTTTTGTCACTATCAATGTACTGTTTACACCTTTAAACTAAAGGTGAAAGACTTCAACCTCATAGTTTTGCAGTTCAAGATAAGATAAGATAAACCTATTTCTTGAGACCCATACCATGAAATTGTGAGTGCCACAACTGAAGGTGCATTTGAGATAATAAACAAGATAGACATTAAATAGCTAAATACTAAAATAATTGAATAAATAAAAACAGGATGGGGCAGGAAAATACAGTCGGGTCCATAAATATTGGGACATCGACACAATTCTAATCTTTTTGTCTCTGAATGAAATGAACCGAACAAGATGTGCTTTAACTGCAGACGTTCAGCTTTAATTTGAGGGTATTTACATCCAATATAGGTGAACGGTGTAGTTATTACAACAGTTTGTATATGTGCCTGCCATTTTTTTAAAGGACCAAAAGTAATGGAACAGATTAACATCATAAATCAAACTTTTACTCAAACTTTTTTTAATACTTGGTTACAAATCCTTTGCAGTCAATTACAGCCTGAAGTCTGGAATGCATAGACATCACCAGACGCTGGTGATGCTCTTCCAGGCCTCTACTGCACATGTCTTCAGTTCCTGCTTGTTCTTGGGGCATTTTTCCTTCAGTTTTGTCTTCAGCAAGTGAAATGCATGGATTCAGGATTTAGGTCAGGTGATTGACTCGGCCATTGCATTACATTCCACTTCTTTCCCATAAAAAACTCTTTGTTTGCTTTTGCAGTATGCTTTGGGTCATTGTCCATCTGCACTGTGAATGAGTTCTGAAGCATTTAGCTGAATATGAGCAGATAATATTGCCCGAAACACTTCAGAATTCATCCTGCTGATTTTGTCAGCAGCAACATATCAATAAATACAGAAGCAGTTCCACTGGCAGCCATACATGCCCACGCAATGACACTACCACCACCATGCTTCACTGACGAGGTGGTATGCTTTGGATGATGAGCAGTTCCTTTCCTTCTCCATACTCTTCTCTTCCCATCACTCTTGTACAAGTTGATCTTTGTCTCATCTGTCCATAAGATGATGCTTCAGAACTGTGAAGGCTTTTTTATATGTTGTTTGGCAAACTCTAATCTGGCCTTCCTGTTTTTGAGGCT
>NC_045755.1:6773370-6773680 GCF_008692095.1 Etheostoma spectabile | reverse complement strand
TTACATCTTGTGGTGAACCCTCTGTATTCACTCTGGTGAAGTCTCATCTTGATTGTTGACTTTGACAGACATACACCTACCTCCGGGGGTATGTTTTTGATCTGGCCAACTGTTTCTTCACCAGGGAAAGAATTCTTCGGTCATCCACCACAGTTTTTTTCCGTGGACTTCCGGGTCTATTGGTGTTGCTGAACTCACCGGTGCGTTCTTTCTTTTTAAGAATGTTCCAAACTGTCAATTTGGTCACACCTAATGTTTTTGCTATCTCTCTGATGGGTTTGTTTTCATTTTTCAGCCTAATGATGGCTTG
>NC_045755.1:6773250-6773360 GCF_008692095.1 Etheostoma spectabile | reverse complement strand
CACTGATAGTGACAGCTCTTTGGATCTCATTTTGAGAGTTGACAGCAAATGCAAATAGCACGCTTGAAATGCCTTTTTGAAAAGACCTTTTATCTGCTTCTTGTAAATGG
>NC_045755.1:6768086-6773240 GCF_008692095.1 Etheostoma spectabile | reverse complement strand
GGAACAACACACACCTGGCCATGGAACAGGTGAGCAGCCAATTGTCCCTTTACTTTTGGTCCCTTAAAAAGTGGGAGGCACATATACAAACTGTTGTAATTTCTACGCCGTTCACCTGATTTGGATGCAAATATGACCAAATTAAAGCTGAAAGTCTGCAATTAATGTTTCATTTCAAATCCATTGCGGTGGTTTATAGAGCCAAAAAGATTAGAATTGTGTAAATGTCCCAATATTTATGGACCCGGCTGTATATTGCAAATAGTGTATGACTGTTGTAATATTATTGCGGGATGATTAAGGCAAGTTAATGGTTTGGATGTTCAGTATGTTGCGTGTTTTGATGGTCCATGGAATGAAACTTTTTCAATCTGTTTTTTGTTCCTTCGCCCAGAGGGAAGCAGGCTGAGCAGCCGATGTCCAGGGTGGAGGTGGTCATGGATGATGTTTTAAAATCTAGAGAGGCAACAAGAGCTGGCGATGGCAACAAGAGAGGGTTGGGGGCAGACGATTGTCCTTTCTGCTGACTGTATCACCTTCTGCAGCTTTTTCTTTTTGGCCGCAGTGCAGCCGGCATACCATATGGGGATTGAGTATGCCAGCAGACTCTCAATGGTGGAGTGGTAGAAGGTCACGAGCAGCATCTCCTCCAGTCTATTCCTTCTTAGTATCCTTAGGAGTCACTTTTTCGCCACTGTTGTTCTATTAGCTGCCCATGTGAAGTCTTCAGAGATGTAATTCCCCAGGAATTTCAAAGTAATGACCCTCTCCACACAGTCACCATTGATATGGAGAGGGTCAGGTTCAGCCTTGTCTCTCTTGAAATCCATGACCACCTTAACTTTTTTGTCTTAAGTGATTTCTAGTATACCACTCTGCCAGTCACCGTACCTCATCCCTGTTGGCCGTTTTGTCATCTCCAGTTATGAGCCACACCAAGGTGGTCTCGTCTGCAAATGGTATTATTGTGTTGGTGGAATGGGTGGGTGTGCAGTCATGAGTGTATATGGCATACAGGAGTGGGCTCAGCCAACAACCCTGTGAGGAGCCAGTGCTAAGCATATGGGTGGAGAAGCTGTGGGTGCTGATTTTGACAATCTGTGGGCGGTTTGTGAGAAAATCTTTAATCTAGGGAACAAGTGGCAGGAGGAAAATCCAGGGCATACAGCTTGCCAAGTAGATGATGGGGATGATGGTGTTATAGGCTGAACTGTAGTCGATGAAGAGCATTCTAAAAGAGGTTCTAAGATGTTCCAGGTGACTGGGAGCAGTGTAGAGGGCTCTGGAAGAAGCATCATCTGTAGATTAACTCTGTATGCAAATTGATGTGGTTCAAATGCAGGAAGGAGGAAGGCTTTAATAAAATGATAACATGCAGTGTGTAAGGGAGAGACTAAAAATGTTTGTAAGGACTGCTGAGAGCTGGTTAGCACAAGCCTCAACTTTTGACGAGGGACAGCTGTGGCTCAGTGGTAGAGCGATCACCTGCCAATCGAAGATTGGGGGTTCGATCCCTGGTCGTGCAGTCCCATGTTGAAGTATCTTTGGGCAAGACATTGCTGTGTAAATGTGTGTGAGTGTTTATCTGATGAGCAGGTGGCACCTTGTGCGGCTGTCTCGACCGCAGTGTATGAATGTGTGAATGGTTCCTGTACTATGTAAAAGCACTTTGAGTAGTCGTTCAGACTAGAAAAGCGCTATATAAGCACCATCCATTTAAATTTACATTCAGGTACTCTGTCAGGCCCAGTAGCTTTCCTTGTGTTTACAGACCTAAGCACACTGCTCACTGTATGTTCTTGGATGGACAGTGTAGGTGAGTTGCAGTCTGTGGTGGCAGTGACTGTGGGGAGACTTGTAGATGAAATGGTTTGATTCCTCTGCGAGGCGTCAACACTGTCAACACAGTCACAGTGGTGTTGTACTTGGAAAGGTGTTTTTATCAAAGTCCACACTTGTCGTGGGCTGCTATTTGACAGATGCTCCTTCACCTTCTTTATAGGCCACCTTGGCCCCTTTAATGCCTCTCTTTCTGAGCTGTACAGGGCCCTGTCACCTGACCTGAAGGCAGAGTTGCAGGTTCTCAGGAGCGACTGAACTTTGCTTGTCATCCAGGGCTTCTTGTTTGGATGAATACAAATGTGTTTATTAACTGTTGTCTTTGTGCTAAACTTAAAGTATGACAATACAGTGTCAGTGTGACCCTGTAGGTTGACCACTCCAGGTTCAGGTCCAAGTATTAGACTGTAGAGCAAACAAAACTACAACCTTCATTAGGTTGCCATTGCCAGGATTTCAGAAATATTAAAGTCCATCTTCCCATAAAATAGGTAAAGCACAGTAGCACCTGGGGATTCTTGTGGAAGCTGTGAAAGAAGCAATCCTAATTTGTTGACAACAGAAAATAGGTAACTGTTCTACTATTTACAGACTGCAATCCTAAACTGTCTGCATGGCTGGAATACCAGGGAGGGGAAGGAAAGGCTTGTGCAGCTCGCAAGAAGAAGAAGTAAAAGAAAGAAAGCAACAAATCCAAGAATGAAAGTAAAAGTTGAAGAAAGAAAGAAAGAAAGAAAGTGATATCAATAAAGAAAATCAGCAAATAGAAGAATAAAAGGTAAAGTGAAAGAAAGCAGCAAATATGAAAGAAAGCAATGCAAGAAAGAAAGAAAGACTGAGGACAATAAACAACTAACGTCAGCACTGAGAAAAAGGTTGCACGGACACAAATAAAATAATGTTATGGGAAAAACAAATTCCAACAGCATTGTTGCACAGAGTGAAATGAAATGGAACGTGATTGTCTGTTCTTGGCAGTCTGATGAGGGACCTGTGGGTGGTTCTGCCCTGATGGTACCCAACCTCTCTTTGAGGCTTTGGATGAAACCTTTGAATGATGAAAGCAATCATCTTTCTTTATCAGTTATCAAGAAAGAGCTACATGGGGTTTTCCTTAGGCTTTTCATTCTGTATGGACCCGACTTATGGGTCAACCTCTGAGTGTTTATCACATGCATCAGGTAACATACACACAGATGCACAGAATTCCAACTCTGATCTCACTTATTTAGTTTAGCATGAGAGATGGCATCCCTGGCTGTTGCATTGTAAAACATTGGTTACAATCACAATTTTGATTCACAAAAATTTCACAAAATGGGAAAAAAGCACTGTGCCGGCATACTTTATGTACAAAATAATGTTTGTATGTAATACATAAGAAAAATGTTCCTATTTGATCAATATTGAAAAACAATTTTATTAAAAACCCAAAATGATGAGCAAATTTTGAGGACATGTAGTCCATGTTTGCTATGTTATGAGGTCCATGATGGTAAAACATTTAATAATGATTTAGAATCAAACTTCACTTACTGATTTTCTAATAATTATTATTAATTTACAGTGATGATAAATGATAAAAAGGCAGTGTACAGAATACTAAAACACATGGTAAACAGTGCCATCTTCAGGATATGTGACTAAACACGTTGTATTACACCAACTGCAGAGTACATCGATAGGGCATCAGTCCTGAGTGCTCCCTTAAGTGTGACATTTGTAAGATGTGATGCACTTTGTTCATATTTAGTATGAAAAACTAAGATCAAATCAGGTTTTATTTTCAAAGGTAAAGGTTCCATAAGTAAACACAGAAGTCACTGCTAGAAGATCCCCCATCAGCTAGTTAGCATTTAGCATTTAACAGCCACAGGTGCACACCTGTTGCTAACGAATCATTGCAGGTGTGTTTGATTTGGATGACATTGTTGACACTAAAAATGACACTAAAAATAGTAGCCCTCTGTCAGGGAAAGTACACGTTAAATTTATCTTTTCCAAATGTCAACTCTGTGGAGCTCTGCCCACCTGCGGCTGGAGACATATCAGCAGTTTCTTCTCTGCTACAGCTGCTGATTGATCTGCTTTCTTCTGTTCAAGGCCTTTCCTACAGTAGACATTTGGGACTGATCATAGTAGGAAAAGCACAAGGGATACTAATAACACTAATGGTGGCTCTGTTCTCTTCAAATGTTCCAGTGAGAGTGACGGAAAACAAAAATGCACAGAAAAGCAAATTTTCCAAAGATAGGCAGTTTAAAAAAAAGAGAGCTAAGATAGCAAATGTTGTTCTGACGAGCTAGAGACAAACAAGACACCTGCTAATGCTAGAGCTAATGCTAGTACCAGCGCGCCATCTGACCGCTTCACTGCATTTCTCAACAATTCCAGTGACTGTACCATTTGCAAAGCAATTCCTTTCCAAACTGAACCTTATTAAGTCTTACCTGAGGAACTCTGGGACAGACGTGTTTATCTGGACTTTCCATGCTATTGATCGAGAATGTCTGTTCCTGCCGGCTGGATCTGAAGGGTTTCATTAGACACTGCGGCCTATGTAAGTAGAACTTATTTATTATGTCTTCAAGTAATAATAAACCACTTGTGTTCTATGTATATAAGGCCTATGCACTTACATGTATAATTTCATTGTGCAGGTGTGATGTTGCTGATTTTGTCAAGGTGCGCCGTCACCAACAATGTTTTCGTGTCAAGGTGAGCCATCACCAATAATGTTTTGGTATTTGTCAAGGTGTGCCATCACCAATAATGTTTTTGACAAGGTGCGCTGTCACCAATAGGCTAATATTTTCATATTTGTCAAACTGCACCGTCGATGGGTTTGTGTTCCAATGAAAGTGACAGTGAACAAACATGCAAAGAAAAGCAAAACTTCCAAAAATAGGTAGATTGAAAAAAAGACAACATAGCAAGTGTTTCAGCGCCTGCTAATGCTAATGCTAGCACTAGCGCTCCAACAATTCCAAACAATTCTTTTCCAAACTGAACTTTACTAAATCTTACCTGATGGGGCAGATGTGTTTATCTGGACTTGCCATGCTATTGATCAAGAATGCCCACTTCCTGCCGGCTGGATGTAAAGGGTTTCATTAGACAACTGCGGCTTATCATGTAAACAGAACTTACTAATTATTTGATTAATAATAAACCATTCGTCCATCTTCATCTGCTTATCTGGTATCGGGTTGTGGGGGCAGCAGCTCCAGCAGGGGACCCCAAACTTTCCTTTCCCGAACCACATTGACCAGCTCCAACTGAGGAATCCCGAGGCGTTCCCAGGCCAGGTTGGAG
>NC_045755.1:6767923-6768076 GCF_008692095.1 Etheostoma spectabile | reverse complement strand
TCCACCTAGTCCTGGGTCTTCCCCAAGGCCGGCTCCCAGTGCCTGGAACACCTCCCTAGGGAGGCTCTCAGGAGGCATCCTTACCAGATGCCTGAACCCCCTCAACTGGCTCCTTTCGACGCAAAGGAGCAGCGGCTGTACTCCGAGCTCCTC
>NC_045755.1:6767592-6767913 GCF_008692095.1 Etheostoma spectabile | reverse complement strand
ACTGAGCTTCTCACCCTATCTCTAAGGAGCCAGCCACCTTGCTGAGGAAACACATTTCAGCCGCTTGTACCCTGGATCTCATTCTTTCGGTCATTACCCAGCCTTCATGACCCTAGGTAAGGGTAGGAACAAAACTGACCGGTAGATCGAGAGCTTTGCCCTTTGGCTCAGCCCCCTTTTCGTCATAACAGTGCGATAAATGGAATGGAATGCGGCACCCGCTGCTCCGATTCTCCGATCAATCTCACGCTCCATGGTCCCGTCACTTGCAAACAAGACCCCAAGGTACTTAAACTCCTTCACTTGAGGTAAGGACTCACT
>NC_045755.1:6749023-6767582 GCF_008692095.1 Etheostoma spectabile | reverse complement strand
AAGAAAGCACTCCATCGGTTTCCTGCTGAGAACCATGGCCTCAGATTTACAGGTGCGGATCCTCATCCCAGCTGCTTCACACTCGGCTGCAAACCGATCCAGTGAGGGCTGAAGGTCGCAGACCGAGGATGCCATAAGGACCACATCATCTGCAAAAAGCAGCAATAAGAGCCCCAGCCCACCGAACTGCAACCCCTCCCCACCCCAACCACGCCTCGTTATCCTGTCCATAAATATTACAAACAAAATTGGTGACAAAGCGCAGCCCTGGCGGAAGCCAACCCTCACCTGGAACGAGTCCGACTTAATGCCGAGAACCGGGACACAGCTCTCGCTTTGGTCATGCAGAGATTGGATATGCACAAACAACAGTCAGAGATTTCCCCCCCCCATCACCCGCAGGCGTAGGGAGACGACCCTCTCGTCCACCGGGGTAAACTCCAATGCAGCGACGCTCAGCCGGGGGCTTGTGAGTATCCCCGCACCCGCCAGGCGTCTCACACCCTGGGCAACTCCAGAGGAGGACAGAGTCCAACCCCTATCCAGGAGTATGGTTCCAGAACCGAGACTGTGCCTAGAGGTAAGCCCCACCAAATCTAACTGATAGCACTCCACCTCCAGCATAAGTTCCGGCTCCTTCCCCCACAGAGAGGTGACATTCCACATCCCCAGAGAACTTTATTAAATCTTACCTGATGAGGCAGACGTGTTTATCTGGACTTGCCATGCTATCGATCGAGAATGCCCACAACTGCAAGCTGGATCTGAAGGGTTTCATTAGACGACTGCGGCCTATCATTAAAGCAGAACTTCTTTTTAATGTGATTAATAATAAACCTACACACTTGTATTCTGTGTATATAAGGCCTATGTGCATATATAAATAATGTTGTCAATGTGCTGGTGCGCTGTCACCGTTAATGTTTTCATCTATTTCAAGTTTTTACTCTGATCTGTAATGGTTCTCCAACACCAGATTTTGTCAAATAGTCTTACGTATCGATATCTTGGGATTGGTAGTAGGTCTCCTCTTTGATAACACGGTAGTCTGTTTTCTAGTAAAAATCTCATATGCGTCAACTGTGCAGTGCATTTTGCAGGTTCTTTTAAAGCAACATGCTTTCTTTGTTATGTGATGTATGATTGTGATGGGCCGGCCCCGCTTTAAACATCTTGCATTGGGGCCTGCGCTGCCTTGTCACGCCACTGTGTAGAATCACAGTTTAGCGGCTTAAAAAAACAGTGTATATTCTAGACTAAGCATGAGTTTCATGCACTAAAGCAAAAAGCAGCTGCAGTATGCTACAAACTTAACCTTAATTAATAATTGCTGGAAGAAATGTTACTACAGTTTGTGGCATTCACCCAGGAAGACCAAATAGCACAAATATTAAAGAGATGTTTTGTTGCAGCAAAATATATTAAACAAGAACTTCTAAAACCATGAATAACAGATATAATATGCTGTAGATATTATTAAATAACCTGAGTTACGTTGTTAACAGTCAAGTCAGACTTTTTACTGTCCTATAAGATCTCTGTCCCTACATATCCTACAATGGCCACAAGATGGCGGTGCTCACCAAGACTTGACATGAAAGAAATCTGCAACACACAAGGCATGGATGGTTTCTGTTCATGGTGCAAATCATTGAAAAAATAAACAATCAGGCTAATGAGACTGTTTGGACGGGTAAATGAACGCAGCAGCCACTCTAAAGTATTGCATTTAACATAAAAGGAAATCTAATTACAAAACAGTAAAAAGGCTTAAAGGCAGCCAAACTATGATGCTGAAGATAAAAATCCAATTTGTGCTGTTCTATTGTGATGGAGTTCTGTAGTCAACCTTTATCTGATCTTAATCTTGCTCTAGTTAACCTTTTATCTGATCTTAATCTTGCTCTAGTTTTACTGGTTTCCTATAATTCCCAGAATGCGTTTTGGATTACCTCTCGGAGATTGAATACATTCAGCTGAAGGTTTTACATAAGACTAGAAAATTTGGAAAATTGACTCCAACAATATGCTGAGGACAGTGAGAATCTTCCTATTCACCCTCATTTTCAAAATGTGTTATACATATATGGAAGCTGTATGCAGATTGTTTAAAACTAAACTCTATTGTGATTTGCTGGAACTATCTGACATGATGTCATGCTGTCTAAGCATGGCTGGTTACCCACAGGGCTAAAAATGCCAGGTACAGTGCCAACAGGAGACATTTGTGGACTTTTCCCTCAAATGATTAGAAACAAAGTAAGAACAAAAAAAACAGGATTTTTTTTTTCAGACTAGCAATTGCACATAGTTTTGGCTTAAGGCCTTCAGGTAAACACTACCATGCTTCCTTCTTTGTCTCTAGCTGTCTGTCCACCTCTCTGTCTCTAAGCCAATGGGATGAAAGTGACAAACACGGAGGCGAGAGACAACAGACAGGGATGAGCTAATCCTTGTTGTGTATAATTCCAGACATTCCGATGGGGTGTTGTTCCCAGGCGGGCTAATCGGTGAGCGCCGACACAGCGCTCCCGCCGGGGTTTGCCCTAAACAAACAAATACAGGCCTTCAGAGCTACAGAGAGTGGAAAACTGATGCAAAACAGGCAAGTGTTAACGTACAGAGGCACTCATGTCCCCAGGGATGCATGAAAAGACATATCTGGACACACGTACGGGTACATAGGGGGAGAGTCAGATAACTGGGACAAAGGGGAAAGGTTCAAGGATGAGAAAAGAATGGACTGGGAGGATGGGAAGATGAGAGGAAATCACTGTCACTCCGGCATTTACAGTATGTACTAGGCTACTTATAGGGATGTTTGGAACTAGCCAAAGAAAACTGTACTATCTGGTAAGCCTGTCTTCCAAGTGACAAATGAATTAAAATTAAGTGAAGAGTACAGGAAAATGAAGTGTAAGTAAAACAGTAAACAGAAGCGAAAGAAAGTAAGAGGTATTGTGGGTCAAAGTGGTGATGGATGACCGGGTACAGAACCTCCTGTAGATAAAAGACTGGGATAGTCAGAAGAGAGGACAAGCAGACCGGGAGCCCGGAGAGAAGAAGACAAGCTTCTTGAAGGAGGAAAGACAGAAGGGCTGTGAAAGAAAGGTACAGTGCGCGTTGGTAGGTCCTGTTGATGAGAATAGGAAAAGCTCTCTTGTACATAGAGACGTCTTTGTTTCTTTTGTGAGTCATTCCAGAAAGGGCACAGCTGTAAACAGTCGAGATCAGTCCATTAGGCCTCAAGGTGCCAGAGCTCCAGTGTTGACTGTGTATCCGGAAAGAAACGGCAAGCTTTAGTCATCAATAAACAGAACAGTCAGATGTGTGTGTGTGTGTGTGTGTGTGTGTGTGGGGGGGGGGGGGGGGGGGGGGGGGGTAATAGGAGGCAGAGACGAGGAGTGAAGGGTTTAGGGGGATAATGGTGCAGAGTTGCACAGGGCAATGATCTCATGCCTCTCCCAGCTGGCAAACAAGGCCTTTTCCATGGGCTCCTATCTCTCTGTCACCCCTCTGCTGTCTCTCCAAATCCCTCCTTCTTTCTCAACCTCTGTCTTTCTTTCTCGCACTCTGCTCTTTTTTCTTTCTTTCTCGCACTCTGCTGAAGTGTTTACACGGGATAGGAATATTTTGTGGCAGTGGTGGGGATTCTTTCCATCCCTGAACTCTCTGTAAATGCTTCGATTCAAAGTGTGTGACAGGGAGAGAGAATAATCCCTTCCCCACATAATCAAACGTAACCTTTAGCTTTACTTCCTGCCTTTTTTTTAAATTAGCAGTCACCTCGCTCATTTTCAACAGGACTAGGGCAAATCCTTAGGGATTGGGCCACGAATGGCAGGTCACTGGTAGCTTGGCAATAAAAGGCTGTGAAAGCAAAAAGATGCCTCGAGCCAGTGACCTCAGGGGAGTCACTGGCCTCGTCCGCTTTGTTGACCTCTGACCTGTCTTGACCCTGGCACACGCCAGGCCTGCTCCTGACTCACGCCCCTCCTCTAGCTTGTGTTTGTTGCCACGTTAAAACCATGTGAGTACGTGCAAACAATCGGCCTCTACCAACCCTTGACACACGCGCACACACACACAGATCAGAGTCCATTTGTTGGAAGGCAACCTGTGACCCTTGACATTTCAAGAGTTGAGGTCAAGCCACATGCCAGTTGGCCAGCTGTGGTGATTCCACACTCCAGTGTTAGTGTTTGTGTGTGAGACATGGGCATTTCGGCAAGACTACCACTACTACAAAGACAACAAAACAATGGCAAAGGCATCAGCAGGGACACAAAGAGCTCACTCAGCACAAACATTGTTGCCGAAAGTAGGGGCAAAATGTGACTTTGGACTCAAAAGGTTACACCAACATCTTCTTTTCTTGTTTAACAGTCATAAAAAACATTTTAATAATTTAACATCTTTGGAAATACTTTCACTTGCTAAAAGTCGATCAGCTTAGCACAAAGACTTGAGGCAGGTGAAACAGCTTCCTTGGCTCTGCGGAGGTTACAAAATCTTGTTTTACACTTCAGTTTTTGAACGGACTAAAACAATTTGCTTCATACAGTATGTAGTATTCAGACATGGGAATGGTATAAATGCTCTAATTTAACTTGGCAAGAGATGTTGCTATTAAATTGTCTTGAATTGTCACCACTAATGAAATTCTCTTGGCCTTCATTGTATTGTGGGACCAACAGAACTATCAGAGACAGATACTGGTTCTCAAAACCTAAAAAAACTAACCCTATTAATCGCTATCTTTAGTGGCTTCAAGTGACAATATCTCCTTGTGTTTTATTTATGAAATGAACAAAGATTCAACATGATTGAAGCGTGTTGCGTGTCTTTTTGTCTGTCAGCCCTCAAACACTTTGATCCGGAGAGATGTCTTTGTTAGGGTGAAAGCGCTGCCAAATCACAGCGCTCCTGTCTTCACTATGAGAGCTCGGATTGGCTGAAAAAGAATAACTAGGATACACAATACAGAAGCTGTTTTTTATCTGCAGGGGGTGGAGTGTGTGCATGCGTGAGTGTGATGACCCCCCACTGTGTGCTAAGCAAAGAGGGTGGGGGTTAGGGGCCAGTGGGTGGATGAGTTCCAGGCCTTTTTCCTGCAGTTCTATAAGCTCCCTTGGTGTGTGTGTGTGTGTGTGTGTGTGTGTGTGTGTGTGTGTGTGTGTGGGTGTGGTTGTGTGTGTGTTTGTGTGTGTTGTGTGGGTGGGGGTGGGTGTGGTGTGTGTGTGTGTGTGTGTGAGAGAGAGAGAGAGAGAGAGAGAGAGACTGGCATGGCTTCAAAAGGATTTGCCAACCCCCCTTTTGTTGGTACAGGCCCACTGTACCAGACCACAGTCATATTCTATACATGATACCAGGAGCCCATCAAAGATAGATGAGAGAGTGTGTGTGAGATGGAGGGGCATCTGCTAATACTGAGTTATTGACAAAAAATGATAGAAGAAAGGGTAAGGAAGATAAACTAGTTAAATACAGAAGGCAGAGAGATGAGGGTAGGGAAAGAAAACTAAGACGCACAGTAAAATCAGAGCGGAACAAAACAGATTACTGTGGAAAAGACAGTAAAGTTTGGGAGGGACAGGGGGGAAAAGACACACATTCACCGCAACACTTGGAGGAATTTGTTGCTGTTATTCACATATGGCTCACATACTAGCCAGCTACTGTATGTGAGGTTGGCCTTTTAACCACTGAGTATGTCACACTGATATACTGCTACTTAAAATCCAAGGCGATGCCAACGATGTACTGTAACCTCCACATGGGAGTTTTCATGCATATTGCTTATGGGCATTCACTGGGGGTTGTATTTCTGAATAAAATGATTTACAAATAAAATTAGGTATTTTTTTTCTCATTTTTCTTTCCACTAATGCTACAAATTCCTATAAGAGCCCAACTGATACATCAGCCATGTCGCAATTATTGTTGGATTTTAGCTCATCACAGATCCATCAGTATCAGTTTATATGCTGACTGTTAAGTTACAATATATTGCCGTGTACCCATTGCATACTTTGTCAGTGAAAGAGCAAATTTATTTTTAAACTTGTAGAACATACCTTTGTCACTATCTATATTTAAGGCATCCTCATCAAAAATGTCTGTTTATGATGTGGTATACCACTAAAACTACATAGAGGCTGGCATACTTATTGACATTTTAAGACTAGTATCTGATTGGATCCTCTTGAATTATTCAGATACAGAAAGATGAAACTCCATTCAATAATTCTCCAAGTATCTATGCAAAATTCCCTCTTTGAAATAGCTTTGGGAGGGGTTTTCTTCACAGCCAGTATAGACGGTAACATAGATTACACTGACCAATTTCAAGGCACATATCAGCATGTGAGTATTATTTTCAGAGAGACTTGACAAAGTGTGAACCTGTCCTTTAAGGTTCTTTCAAACATTTATTTTCCTGCAGGTGATCTCTTCCAGGAAAAGGAAGCTTGTGACTCAGTTTGGGCTGCATCCAACATTCCAGTACTGTATATGGTGATATACAATACAGTACTGGCAGAGCGCCCTGGCAGCCCTTGCACACTACGGTTACAGTGCAGCAGTGGTGGAATGGAAGATGAACTCGTTGGCCTTTTTATGTAGTAAATGATGAAAAAAAATGCATTGTTCAGCTTGAGGGAGACACATTGTGTCCCTCCACTGCAATGTCTTTCATCACCACAGAATATCCATATGGTTGGCCTACATTCAGCCCGCGTCCCTTCACATATAGGGCCCCTGTGGGAATTCAGTTCTGCTGTAATCACCATGGTTGGATCCCTCCACCTCACACACCCTTCTCCCCCCTCCAACCTTTATTATTGTCACCTTAGGGGCCAAATTTGGCCCTGTTGGCCCTGAGACCTTTCCAAGGCGCACATCCCCAGGGGAGCACAACCCGTACCATATATTGTGGTGTATGCATGTTTGAATCCTGTCATATTTCTGCATGCATTCACATAATTTTCTGTGACTGTTGAGTCTAATGGTCTGCAAATGTGAAGCAGCTGACAGCCATGTTCAGATAAGAACAAACCTGACTTAAAAATGGTGGATGTCCTCTTGGGGAAAGCTCTCTGTGTGGACATCTGAGTGGCCCTGAGGGTGAATGCCATGTAATTATACTGCAATACCCAGGGGGACACGGGGCTGGCCTATTAATGCCAAAGCACTGATGGACTGTTGGTAATTGACATTTTGGCGAGGTGATGGTTTGGGAGGAGGTGTAGCTAAGGTCACACACCAACACCTTTTAGCTAAGAGATGCTGAGGTGGCATTTTCAGTCAAACGGAAAATTTTATACACCAGCTGTGCCTCACATTTTGGAATGCTTTTAGATTAACTCATTGAAAACTCCTTCCCTCCCCTCACATTTCATGTAGCTATGTTGTTCTGTCATGTTGTACATGTAGGGCTTCCTATTTGGGGCAAAAACTGTAATGTTAATGCTAGCATGGTAACATACTCACAATGATAATGCTAACATGCTGATTTGTAGTACAGTAGGTATAATTTATGTTACTATCTTAGTTTAGCGTGTCAGCATGCTAACATTTGCACTAAACACGAAGCACAGCAGAGGCCAATGATGGGTCACTATTTCTGCTGATATTTGGTCATTAATCAAAGTAGCTATTGGAGCTATTGGATACATTTTGACCTGATAATGGGGCATGATGGAAAATTTAGGGATAATTAAAATTATTACAATTCATCCAGAAGAGGGACATGAATGTCTGTACCAAATCTATCAAATCAAAGCTATAGAGCCTTCCTGCTAGCGTGGCTACCTCGATTAAAACATAGACTAGTGGACTAATGCTTGCAACAACCTGCCTAGGCTTGTCACGTCCCTCTCGGGCACATCCTACCCAAACACTTTGTGAGAGTACATGACAGTCACTTTTTTAATTGTGATTACAGCTTAAGAGAGATTTACCATCAAATGAACCAAGTACCTTTAGGATTATCCTGTGACATACTCATCCCTCAATATTAAAGGTTGGATGGATTGTATAAATTATGTTCTATTCTATACATGCTATATAATTCAGCATTTTAAAACCAAACCACAGTGATAACTATGTGTCAATAATGGATGAATAGCTGCTCTGTAATGCAACATAGCTACATGCACACACTCACACTCTCTCTCTCTCTCTCTCTCAACTGGGAAGCCTACTCATCTAGTTGTCAATCACGTCCCCATGACAGGCTGTCTCCTTCTGCCACTGGAACAATATGTCAAGACACAAAGAGCCAGACACTTGTTACCACTCTCACTGCGCATCGCGTCTTTCGGTTTCTCTCTCTGCCCTTTATCTCTCCTGCCCCCCCCCTCCTTCACTTTTTTCCTTTCTTTTAACCTACCACTATTTCTAGTCAACCCAATTTCCTGCATTTCTACATATATTTGGGGACTATGGAGGTACAAAGTCCAGCATATAATCAAGTGGACCATAATAATGATACTGCTATGAATAAGAAAAATATCTTACTGTCTGCATTGTTTATTATAGGGGCAGATTGCAAAGACTTAAGAGAATTAAAAAGTCAAAAATGTTCACCATTATTGTTTTGAGTGTGAATACATTTTTTAAATAATGTAAGATTCAATTTCCACTGCAGCCATGAAAACTGGTCCAGGGTAAAAAAGGTGAGAAGGATCACTGGACCTCCAACCCCCAGGGGGGTACGGGGGCATGCTACCCCAGAAGAAAATGTTGTACATTTAATAGTTAAATTTAGCCATGGACACATTGTTTGTATAGATATGAATGGTGATGCCACGACAAAAAGTTACACCCACAAAGCACGGGCAGAGAAAATCAACTAGAGGGTACATTTGAGTCATCAGAGAAATATAGCAAAAGTGGTTAGCAGTGTTGAACTGGTTTATTTTCTATATATAACTGGTAGATAACAGGATATTGATCAAGTTCCACCATTAGATATTTTTATTGTTTGGTTAACTATTTTTAGAGTGTGCATGCAACCTTCCTGGATGTGGGTATGTGCATGTGTCCACACAGGCAGGCTCTTTCTGTCCTGTTCCTCTGTGACGATTGATGGAGAGAAAAATGTGATTTTGCAAAGTGGCTCCCCAGTGAAAATTACACCTTAGCGCGCACTCGCACACACCCTAAAAAAGACGGGATGTGCATCACAGAGGGGAGGGTTAAGTGTCTGTGTGTGTGTGTGTGTGTGTTTGTGGGGGGGGGGGGGGGGGGGGGGGGGGGGTCAGGAGTCAGAGCAGATGGCAGACATTGCTGCCCCTCCCCCTATACTCATTCTTTCCTCACCCTCCTCCTTCCCCATGGCAGCACAGCAGGTTATGGAGTAGGGGCAATTAACAAGCAGGGAGGAGGTCCCTCCATCCCACCTACCATCCACCTACACCCAAGTGTGTGTGTGTGTGTGTCACATAGGACCACTCCATCAAGCTGCGGGGGGGCCCTAATGTCCACACACTCACATACACACACACACACCTCTTCTACCTCCTGTGTTCACAGCTACATTAGGTGATGCCAGAGACGGATGCAAAGAGTCTGTCAATCAGAAATCCCCATTTTTTAATACACACACACACACACACACACACACACACACACACACACACACAGATTTGTAAGCATGCACATGTGGCCAGAACGTAAACTGATGAACATATGCATGCAAACAGAAACACATTCAAACCCCACAACAGTCTTACATCAATCAAACAGAAGCAGAAAATGAGAGGTTCAACCAGCAATCTTATTTTTGTTCCCTGGAAGGACAACACTCAAGTAGCATTCCCAGGCTTGAAAATTAACAACAACAACGCTACTATCTTAGCAAACAGTGTTCTTTTCCACCTTGCCTTTGCTCCCTCCTTTTTTCCCTCTTCATTTATTCCCCTCTGCCTTTCTCCCTCCTCTCTCCTTTTCCTCTCCTGGCCCCTCCCTCCCTGTGGCACGGCCTGTCATGTACAGCCTATGATTAGAATAATAAGACTAATTAAATCCATATCGCTGAGGCTGTCTCTCGAGCCCAGCAGTGTATGTCTGTGTGTGTGCCCACCCTGCTACTGTTGCCTACCGTTCCAGCCAGGCTCCACACATGACAGCGTGTTCCTGTGGAAAGCCCTTTCAAACATAAACAAACCATTATAAATGCTCAGCTGTTCTACGGAGTTCTTTGGCCTTCACAAACAGGCAGCATGTATAGACTTTCCATTTAAGGCTGCTTCCAAGAGCTGGAGACTCTTAAAAGAGCCAAGAGAGGGAACAGTAACACTGTGTATAATTAGAGGGAGAGAGAGCTGTAAAAAACCAGGATAGTGAATAGTAATATTGTGTATCAACAGAGACGGAGACAGAAAGTAAGACAGACTGAAAGCTACGACAGAATAATAGCACAGTGTATAAACATAGGAAAGAAAACAGAGTCATACAGAAAAAAAGAGCGAGACAGACAGGGACCAGTGATGGAAAGAAACTACCTAAGTACATTTACGTAAGAACTTTACCTAAATAAAATTTGAGGTGCTTGTTCTTTTTACGTTACTACTTCACTAGATTTCAAAGTCACATTCTGTATGTACTTTTTGCTTGGGTAAATATATTTTCTTTCCCAAACTCTTTTTCATGCAACTACTTTGCACTTTTTGGTGCCTTTTTTAAGGAGAGACCAAAAGTCCAAAAGTGTGCACTGTTATCCCTGGAGTCAACAGAGATACACAGAAGACACCAAATTCTTCAGAGTGATTGGGAAGGAAGTGGGATGCAGCCAAGAGGGAGCTGTGATGGCAGGGTTTGTGCATAAACACCTTTTCCTTTAGATGTGGTCGGGTGACATGTTGTATGACCTTACTTGGTTGAAACACCAGGAAGTGGGACATTTTGTGTTCACATCCTTGCAAAATATAGGTGGTTCTAGATGCTCAGGGACATGGTGACGACTTGAGCTCTTCCAGTCAGGCAGTATGTCAACACCATCCATTCTTAACTGCAAACTATTCCACATCTCTGTTGTGAAGAGGTTTATTCTGCTGCAGAAGGTTATATAAAATTGGATGCTGAAACGCAGCTAATATGACTTCATTCCTTTTGGATTCTCTGATTTTCCCCATTCTCTTAAAGGCCATCGTGGTGGTTTGAAATTGATGCTTGTCAAAGTTCCCCTGCAGTACCGCCTCATGATAGATTAACTCCAGTAATCCAATGATTGCGCAGATTCAATTGAAATGAACGGATTTTAGTCAAAGGCATTACTGTCTTAAAGGCTGCTGTGACCCACCAGGGTCAATGTTTTTACATTGCAATTTTCTAAATATAATTTTAGTACAATGACGAGGGCCATTCTGTCTGCAAATTTTTTTTTCTTACATTTTTTGTTACATATATATACTGTATTTTAAGTAACATTCTTATTCTTCTGTACCAGAGCATTTTTATTATATAAATTGTATTGATACTTTTACTTACGTAAGTCAAGTGAATACCTCTTTCATCACTGACAGCGCCAGAGAGAGAAAGAGACGGATGGGGAGACAGGCTTGAAGTCCTGAGTTCCAGGTTACAGAGGGCTCTTTCTGTATTTCTGTGTTCCCTCTCTCTGCGCCTTGTTCCCTGTTCGGGAGAGTTTACGTTTTCTATTAACCATGTGGTACTGATGTGGGCAGCTCAGGGGATCCCCTACCTGATATAAGAGAGAGACACACACACACACACACACACACACACACACACACACACACACACACACACACACAACACACACACACCACACAGACACACACACACACACACACACACACACACACACACACACACACACAGTGGAGTTCTGTCAGTGTTGCAGACTGTCTGTCTCCTTGTCGACCAGCGGTGACTGTAACTAGGTGTTATGGCCAGTCTTGTGTTGGCAACTCTATGGGCCTATTCACAAGCCCCTCACCTCCTTTACACACACACACACACACACACACACACACACACATACACACACAGTGTTTACAGTGGTGTATTTGGACTGAGCTGCAAATTGAAACATATTTCTTTTTCCATCCAAAAGCGTAAAGGGCATCCCTATTTTCCCACTGGGAAGGGGTGTGTGTGTGTGTGTGTGTGTGTGTGTGTGTGTGTGTGTGTGTGTGTGTGTGTGTGTGTGTTTGCGTGTGTGTTCAACTACAGGGTCCATTTTGGCTGGGGGCCAAAAGCATTACCATACAAAACCAAGTGGCGCTGCCCCCACATTCTCAGCCAAGTTATACTAAATGTATTATGGATTTTTTCACAAGCAAGTAAACATTTATGTACTGGGTCATAGGTGTTCCCAGGGCTGCCTTTGAGCTGTGATGTCTATTTTATATATGTGGCTGAAGTTAAGGGAGAAACTATAACATGAATGAGCATCTGTGGATATTTTATAGAAGCAATCATCACTGTTGGAAATTTCACACTTTGTTCTTTAAAGAAAACGTTACAATGTTGGAGAAAGGCAATACATGCTTAAATGCGTACCCTTCAATGTAGCCTGGCGTGCATCGCTTAAAAACTGTAACAACACATTGTGGCGACAACTCTGATTGGTCCATTGGTAGCATTGCCGGCTGTTCCTGGGAACGTGGACCAAATTGAATAGAGGTTACCTCCTCCGACGTCTTCTCTCTTTTCTGTGTTGTAATAATTCCAGTAAAAGTAACTGTTGTTCAACATTTGTTAGCTTTAACTCTTAACATGATCCACGCAGTTTCAGTCACCATTCTTGTTGCCAACAAGTTGGCATAGAAACCCTAACGCCAACTAACGTTGTGGTGGTGTAATTGCAGAGTGATGCAGACACATCAGTAAAACACAAGTATGAATGCTAACAATGCTCTGCGTAGACTCTATATACAACTACAAATCAGCTTCATCCATGGATGGATGGCTTTAAGGGCTCAGACACATCAAGCTGACAAAAGAAGAATGATCAAATGTTTTGCTTCCCGTAATGTTGCACAGTCACACTGTGAGTCATCACAGAGGTTACAGCTGATGATTGACAAGCCCATGTGTGTGTAAAGAAAAACAAACCTACCTAGCTTATCATTTTTATGGAATCCACAGTATGAAAAATGAATTTAAACTAGTAACAGCAGCTGTTCTTCATAAGTGGTTGAACAAACTTTTAACAGTCCCTTTTCATGTTGAGTGTGTGATACCCAAAATACTCAACAAGGCTCCAGACAAAGGTCAGCTGTTGGCTCTTTTGACACAATACGGCAGCTTTTTTTACAATCCTCCAATGGCGGCCGTAGCAGTCAGGATAGTGGCATTTGCTCATAGGTATGTGCTGTCATTGCTTGAGTTGCTTACATTTTTTAAACCTATCCAGTTGAGTGCTTTTCTACGATCAAATATGGTTTGTTATGACAGCAGTATAGCCCTAGGAATTACCTCCAAATTGGATGATTCTGCTCCTCATGTTTTACGTACAGGTTTCAAAATGCTTTGAAACGCATAGTGGCCACAACTACTGTATAACAAAGTACAAACATGTTTAATTTTGATCATGGTTTGTGGGAAAACCGTTTTCTGTCCTAGTTTCATTCTTAGAATACAATACAAAATGCACACAGCAGAGCCTGATGTTTGTTCTCATGTGAGCACCTTTACTGATGATGGTGTTGTTGAGGGAGCAGTGTGTAGTGTCAGTGCTTGCACCAGGCAAGATAAACGCGGTGACTATCATTCAAACGAAGCCTGGATGCTTTGGACAGCAGTAACAGATTAGCAGTAGGATCTTTTAATAAGACAAAAATTAGCCAAATTGATCAATTAGAAAAAAAGCTTCTATTCTGGCATTCTATTAATGTTTTTTTCTTTCTGAAAAAGAAATTGAAACTTGAGTGAAAGAGCATAGTAACCCATGTTCACATAATAAAAGCTTTCCAAGGCAGTGACCTTCCACTTGCTATTCAAACAGAGCAGACCGATAAATTGCTCTACTTTTCTTTTGACTATGAGAGTCAAAATGTAAATATTTCAAATCTGTCTGTGCACGCATACATATATATTTTTTTCTTCCTGTCTCATTCATTCATCCTTTTTCATGCTCTGTTTGAATTCTTACCCAGGGGTCACTTGAGGAGAAATGCAAGTGACTCTTTCCTCTACTCTGCCAACCTCCCCGACGACCCCAATCACACTCCTCCGGCTCCAAAAGCTGCTTCCTTCTAACTCATGCAGAGAGACCCAGTCATTTGCAACGGCATTAAGTTCTATTCTAAGTGGATTTGAGTGGATACAAGGGAAAGTTAAGCAATGAAAAGGTTTCTGTAGGTCACTCTGGCTACATCTGTTATCCAGCTCACCTTCGCGTCATGTCAACTGGATTTGAAGAGATTTTTATCCAGACGGTGCATGTGAGTCTGTTCTCCACAATGCCAGGGGGGTGAGATAAGAGGAATATGGATGGGGATTCTTACTAAGAAGGGTGAAATTAAACCCTTTTTTTCCCCTCCCTGGGAGGCTAAAGCCAGTCTAGATTTGTATAAAAATCGGCTGCGGGAGAAGCTGTCTTCAGGTAGAAGGTCAGCACTCGTAAATGTTTGAAATACGAGTTCTACTGCAGAGGTTTATGTTCCAGCTTTGCATTGGAAGATGAAGAGGTAATTTGGATGCATCTCATAATGGGAGCTGCGAAAAAAAAGTAGTTATCGATGCAAGTCTTCATTAAATCACAAGCATTTGTCTTTAAATGAAGTTAGCTTTTAATGAAGTTGCGCTTCTGCAGTCAGATGACATCTACACACACACACGCACACACACACTTGTGAATTAAGTCCAACCTTAGATGAGGAATGCTTCAAATCATCAGTGGCTGATGTACTTCATAGACAATTAGCACATGGTGACCACAAGAGCAAACATGTTTTAGTTTTAGCAATATTAGAAAAACAATTACATTAGTTGTTATAAAGGTGACAATGCACACATACAGTCATAGGAATTATGGCTTTGGATTGTCCCGAACAAAAGACCAAATACTGCGCCGTATGGTACAGAGCCTCAAAGTCCAAAGGTGGCAAGAGATTGGGGTCAACAAAATGTCAGATCATTTCCTACAAGTCAACGTTGGATTCTTTTAAATGATCATAATTGTTCTCTAACCTTAACCAAAAGTTATTTTAACCCAAGCCACCATCTCTTCCTTACCCAACCAAACCTAAACCATAAAGTAGTCAGATCACAAAGTTGTTTTTAGGTTTGCCGATAGGGGCATACAATATGTTTGTCATTCTGGAGGGCAATTCCAAACAATAATTTAAAATTGTGACCCAATAAAGGTAGCTCAATTTTAAAAGTAGCACTGCTGATACTGCACATAATTTATTGTTTTTTTGCCAGTGGCACGATTTTGTTGTATAGGGAGGTGGACGAGTGAGTCAACAGAGCATGTGACTTTGACGTAGTAGACTGCCAATTGTTTTGCGTTTACTATGACAGTCAACATTAGGTACTTTTTGACTGGCTGGAATGGAAACAGGGTTGTTGGGCTTTTGTGAAATACAGCTTCACCCTTAGGCATGATGACGACCTTTCCCTAATCAAGTCAACTTTTTCCTTGACCCGAGTAGTCTTTGGCTTAAAACTATGCTGGAACCATAGAGTGGTCAAAACACTTAATCACTGCTGATTGGTCTACCCAATCAGATAATGCTGATATGGTTTGTTTTATAAGGAAATGACAAATAATATATTGAATAACGATTTAAATTTTTCCTTGAACAAATGGGATTTATGGATTAGCATGGCACAAGCAACAAGTGATAGTTTGTTCTTGGCCTTGGAAACAGTAGTTGACAAAACAATCTCACTACAAGGTCCATTAATGGTTGAATATGTATATAACGACAGCTTGAGTTTAAAATGGTAAGTGCAGTCCAAAATCAAAATACTGAAGAGTCGTTGGTGCTAATACTTCCAGACCTGTTATACAGCTTGTCTATAAATTGTACAGTTAGTACATTACACATTATGGTCGCATGCCAGTTTGTAATAAAGTGGGAATCATCTTATTGTTCAACATATCATAACCTTGAAGCTGGCGATGGCAATGTTAGCCACAATAACATAATGTCACAATGCAAAGCAACTTGTAGAGAACACTGTGTCCCAATCCAACAATTTAGGCTGCTGGGTGTTTTGTCAAAGTTTACTTGCATGTTTCCATTATGAGGAAGTCAAATTTGCGGTTTTTGGCATTTCTCATGGAGTCTAGGTTAGCAGTTGGCGTGTATTAGCATGGCAGCGTTAGCACCAGTCAGGATTGTTGTGTCCACATTTTCCAAAGTGCACCAACCAAGCTTTACAAGACTACGTGATGAACACAGTGTGAGTGTACAGTATAAATGTTCAATGTTTCTCTCTACCTTTCTCCAATGCAACAAAAGGAGCCATCTGTAGCCTTTGCCTTAGTTGGAGGATAAGCCAAAGCCAATCCACCCACTCTCAGGACTGATCTGCACTGGGCCGCTGTCCTCATAATCCTATTAGCAGTGGGTCATTTCTTCAAATCCAACCAGGGGAATGCAAGGCAGATAAACTAAAGTTTTTGGACAAAGCGCCACATGAGTGTTTCACTCAATGAGGAGATTGCAACTTTAGAGTTTGGTTTCAAAATGTTTAAAGCTACTCTAATCCATATTTTGATATTAAGAATGTGTCATGACTGTGTGTAATGGGAATGGAGATACTTGTAAGGAAGAACCCACCGAGGATTATCATGTGACTTTGCTACTATCAGATCAGTCTGTAACAGGTAGCAGAGACCAGAAAAAAGCTAATAGTGTAAATATGGGACTTATATTTACAGGTGTCCATAAAAAAAACTCCAAATGAAAGCCACAGCCGTGTCGATTGTTATCACTTGAACGAATGAACATTATCAGAGGTTATTAGCCTCAAAGATATACATTAGAAGGTGCCTGCTACACCTACTAGAAAGTTCAGAAGGCCAATATCTTTATCATAAGCTATTCACATGGTCGATCACCGATAAGAATACAACAATATTCCAGATCCAGTCCAAGATCCCACACGTAAAACTGTCACAGTTTTAAACATGTTAAAACATTTAAATGTGTATTGAAAAAAAAGTACTTGTTATGCTTAGGAAAAGTTCATAGTTTGGGTTGAAATAACTGAAGTTTCACTTTCACAAAGATTATTTTTTGGGGCTTTTCCACCTTTATTTGATAAGACAGGTAGATGAGAAAGGGGGAAAACACAAAGCAAGTTGTCACAGAGCAGATTTGATCCCTGGACCTCTGCTTCAGGCATAAACCTCCCTGTATATGGGCGCCTGCGCTACCTACTGAGCCAACCCGGCCACTCACTTTTACTTCAATATTGGACACTGAGTCAAAGTACTGTTTGTTTGACCCATCCATCCACCTCAACCTCCTCCTTACGTGGACTTTGCTGCTCTTTATACTATATAACCTGACTTCATCCTTTGCTCCCATCATAATCACTACAACCACTAGAGATTATTGTTATTGAGGTTTTAACTATTTGAGACCTCCCTCTTGCGGTGATCAGCTTGCCATAGATTATACCTAGTGCGTCTGCAGTGTCCTGCTACGCCCTTCTCTACGCCCTGCAGTGCCCTGCTATGCAATGAACTACAACTACTATGTCAGTCACCAGTTCCATAATCTTTATGTTACTACAATTGCCACTGTAATCGTACTCCTGACCAGCATAGTCACACAATGAACTACAACTCATTTCAAGTCGCAGTTCCATAATCTTATTGTTACACAATTCCACTGTTAATCGTACTCCTACCAGCATCGTCACCAATGAACTACACTACTATTTCAGTCGCAGTTCCATAATCTTTATGTTTACAACATTGCCACTGTTAATCGTACTCCTGACCAGCTCGTCACACACCGCCCACCAAGAGCCTGGATCTGTCCGAGGTTTCTCCCTAAAAGGAGTTCTTTTCTCACCACTTGAGGTTTCTGCCTATAAGGAAGTTTTTCCTTCCCTGTTGCACTAAATGTGTGCTCTTGGGGAATTATGGTGTGTTCTTTGTAAACTATAGAGTGTGGTCTAGACCTACTCTATTTGAAAAGTGTCTGAGATAGCGCTTCTTATGATTTGATATTAGAAACAAAATTCAATGATAATGAACAGCTTACTGAGCCAATTAGTAGGGCCATACCACCTCAAAATATAGTAGTGATACAACTGATAGCGGCCATTTATATCTGGTAACATTTGAAGGGGGTGAGCTAATGCTGAATTGTGTCTGCTAGATGTGTTAGCTAAAACCTTTTTCCTATAAACTTTATAAGGTATGTCAATGTTGTGTTTACAATTTGTTCGGCTTAGCCAAAGATACTAAAACAAAAGTGGTTACTATCAGGACGAAATCGGAGCAAATCATGAAATAGTAACTAAAAGATTGTAATTGTCATGTCTTCAAATAGTGATCAATGAACAAGAGGTTAAATCTATAGTGCATACTTTACGTTGCCCCCAATTCTAAGAT
>NC_045755.1:6747565-6749013 GCF_008692095.1 Etheostoma spectabile | reverse complement strand
AAACACTGTCAACGTCCACATGATACAAGCAATCTGTGATCACGCACATCCCCCATTCCTCCTCCACGCACTTACTTCTAGCCAAGTAGGACACAGTAGTTTAGTAAAAACATGATGGACTCTTTAGAAGAGGTAATTATCTTCACTCAAATTTTTGTGTAGCCATACTGAAAAATACAATGAGAGTTGTGTGGAGCTGATAGTCTGAATTAGCTTTGTAGCAACTCAATTTGCAATGGTTTAAATATAACGGATGTTCAATAATATAAAATGTTACACACTAAAGCTCTTATCTAAAGTAGTCAATCTGCATTACGGTGTATGAATGTTATGTGAATTTCACACTTCTCCATGACAGTCAATACATGGTTAAGATCTCTCAGGTTTCCATTCAATTTAAAAATGTTCCTATTAGTGAATTAGTGACTTTTTAACTAATAATAGGTTATGAGAGCAAAAACTTTTGCACGGACTCTTCAAATAATTGTACACATAATCAAAATGGATATTGCTGAATAATTTCTGGAAAAGAGGCTTTAAAATGTTATGCAGAACTGGGGTGAAACAGGTTGTTCTCTGAGAAAACAAAGCCAGTGAACCCTGCAAAAGGTCAACTTTTGACAGCTGTGTGTGAAGGAGTGTGTTTGTGAAAAAAGAGCAGCAAGGAGGTGTGTGTGTGTGTGTGTGTGTGTGTGTGTGTGTGTGTGTGTGTGTGTGTGTGTGTGTGTGTGTGTGTGTGTGTGTGTGTGTGTGTGTGTGGATGGAGCACGTGCACTCACATCTGTTATTGTTTTGATCCGACCTTCCCGTCACCTGATTCTTATGTGTGCATGGAGTTTCTGTCACATGCTGCTCAGCATACACACTGGTCTGTTGCACTCTCTCTCTCTTTCTCTCATACACACACTGGGGCTTCAGCTGCTGACTGTAAGCAGGGAGGTAAATGGACAAAGATGAGAAAATCATAATATTGGAGTTAATAACAAATAGTTCTGGCTGAAGGCAGGGTGGCTGTTCTGGGAACAGACTGGTATGATCCTCTTGAAGAAATATTTACCACACAGCAGGATGAAAGCCAACTCACACACGCACGTACACACATATTCTCCGAAACTTTACACAGCATATTTTCACTTCTAAGTGGAAAATAACATTGTGTGTGTATAGTTTTACACTCTGCATGTGTGTTCCCTTTTCTTTTCTCCCGCTGTTCTCTGTAAAGTACAAGTCACAGTTATTACAGGCAGTACAGCTCAGACCACCCGTTTGTTTTCAGTTTTATTTTTTACTGTTTGTGTCTATCTCAAGGAATAATTTGACATTTTGGGAAATACGTGTGAGAAGATATGAGAAAGATCAACACCACTCTTGTGTCTGTCTATTGGATATGAAGATACAACCAGATGGTTAGCTTAGCTTAGCATTGGGTTCTGGAAAAGTGTGTGTGC
>NC_045755.1:6743154-6747555 GCF_008692095.1 Etheostoma spectabile | reverse complement strand
GAGGGAATGAGGTGCTTTCAGAGGCTCTGTGGATCTCACTCAGCACACAAAGTGCCAAGTACAATTTAGGAAAATACTTTTTAAATAACCAAAACTGGAGGTTTGAGAGCTACTGGGAGCCATATGAGGTTAGTGTGGTGGAGTGTGGAACTTGGCGTCAGTGCCAACTCTGACTCGGCATACTGAGCTGCCAGGCAGCTGGAGTAGAGGCGAACCTCCATGTGAGGTGCCACAAACACTGAAAACACAAAAACACATTTAAGAGGACACACACATAGTCCTAATGCCATGTGTACACTGTATGTGACCATGTACTGTGCTTTTTCTATGTCTGTTTCAGGTGAGAAGAACAGCTAGACATTTTTACATTTCCAGTAGTAAACACAAAAGGTTTTAACCTCTACAGTATGTTGGGGATAAGGTTGCATGCTCCTTGTTTGCCGTTTTCTCACTGGGTTCATTTGTCCAATACAATCCTAAGCTTCGATAGTTCCCCTCCCTCTAACCTGTTGGCTGTTGGTGTGATCTGGGGTACATTTGCGCTTTCTTCTATCAAAGTGTAGGTGTTTAAAAGACGGATTTGACGTACGCAGGGAAAATGGAGAATTATGTACCATTAAATTGAGCCACTTGAGCATGACTAAAGGGAGTACAACTAACTATGATGCTACAATGAACTGAAAAACTACCCTATATTATACCACCTGCCCAGGAAGAAAACAACAACAATGTGTAACATGAAATTGGGCTTGCTTGCTATTTTCTGCTGATATATTTTTGAGGCATTTTATCTGCATTTTGTCTTTTGTCTTGTTTTGTTACAAAAAACGGACCATGGTAAAGCAAAGAAACAAACTTGAAAAAAAACAAAACAATATTATCAACTTTTTTGTGAACCACTTTACCAGATTTACACTAAAACATTTAGTAACATATTTGTTTGACCACTTGTGGGCAGTGGAATCAAGTTGTAAACAAAACATTGACATACTGTATCATCGTCCTATATAGGGTAGTTGATATGAAAAACTTGTTAACCAACAGCTGCTTTACACATCCAGCAGAAACAAAGAATCATGAGCATTCCTTTGGAGTCATGTTTCAGGCCACCTGAGAAATGAGTCCAATATTCACTGTCCTTTTTTTTCCTTGTCATTCCATCCACTGTTAATGTAAAATTATTGATTAGAGCGGCTTTAAAATCCAGCTGGAGGGATAATAAGTCATTCAACTGCAAATAGAGTATCAAATCCATCAAATCCATGGTGCCTTATGTCACTAGGCTAACTGACCTGTGTGAAAGAAACTATAATCACATTGTTTGCATACCATACAATACAGAGCTTCATCAACTCACTTTGACAGGGTGTGTAATGACTGTTAATATGTTGTGTGCCCAATGTGTGGACAGGCGGACAGATGGGTGGGCCATCAGTGGAGCTGATTGACAGAAGCACAAATAAAATAAAACGTACACGTTCCCCTGGAGAGTGTTTGATTGATGGATGGATGTCTAAAGGGGGTCTTTGTATTCAGAGCTCTCTGCTGCAGCTTCCAAAGCTACTTAGTATACTGACACACACACACACACACACACACACACACACACACACACACACACACACACACATACATAGTCAAAAATCACTGTGACATTTAATAAAGTTATTATTAGCCCCTGTGATATTTCTGTGTCCCTGATAAAGTAGGCTATTTACAGCTTATAGGAGAGGGATGGGCTGAGATATACAGTGTGTGTGCTAAAAATGACCAACACACACACAAATACGCATATAAACAGTAAAAACAAACACATAGATGCACACCCATGTGCTTAGAGACACATGCAATCATGCTCACGTGTATATGTTCTCTGACACACTTACAAACACATGCAAAAATGCACATGCAACCATCCACTTGGTCCATGCATAATGCAGTAGCGCCTCTGTGTTTACACTTCATCCAATCAATATATTTATGAAACGCATCCTTACACACACACACACACTAATATGTCACAGTGGATTAACCACATAGATAGACCTCATCTGCCTCCTCAGAAGCACCGGTATACCTGCACAGATGATGCCATCATAATCACTACAACCACTAGAGATTATTGTTATTGAGGTTTTAACTATTTGAGACCTCCTTGCGGTGATCCAGCTTGCCAATAGATTATACCCTAGTGCGTCCTGCAGTGTCCTGCTACGCCCTTCTCTACGCCCTGCAGTGCCCTGCTATGCAATGAACTACAACTACTATTTCAAGTCACAGTTCCATAATCTTTATTGTTACTACAATTGCCACTGTTAATCGTACTCCTGACCAGCATCGTCACACACCGCCCACCAAGAGCCTGGATCTGTCGGAGGTTTCTCCCTAAAAGGAGTTCTTTTCTCACCACTTGAGGTTTCTGCCTATAAGGAAGTTTTTCCTTGCCACTGTTGCACTAAATGTGTGCTCTTTGGGGAATTATGGGTGTTGGGTCTTTGTAAACTATAGAGTGTGGTCTAGACCTACTCTATTTGAAAAGTGTCTTGAGATAGCGCTTCTTATGATTTGATATTAGAATCAAAATTCAATGATAATGAACAGCTTACTGAGCCAATTAGTAGGGCCATACCACCTCAAAAATATAGTAGTGATAACAACTGATAGCGGCCATTTGATATCTGGTAACATTTGAAGTGGGTGAATGCTAATGCTGAATTGTGTCTGCTAGATGTGTTAGCTAAAACCTTTTTCCTATAACTTTATAAGGTATGTCAAGTTGGTGATTTACAATTTGTTCGGCTTAGCCAAAGATACTAAAACAAAAGTGGTTACCTATCAGGACGAAATCGGAGCAATCATGAAATAGTACTAAAGATTGTATTGTCATGTCTTAAATAGTGATCAATGAACGAGGTAACTATAGTGCATACTTTACGTTGCCCCCAATTAAGATACAACAAAAACACTGTCAACGTCCATGATACAAGCCAGCTGATCACGCACAGCCCCCATTCCTCCTCCACGCACTTACTTCTAGCCAAGTGGGACACAGTAGTTTATAAAAACATGATGGACTCTTTAGAAGAGTTAATTATCTTCACTCAAGTTTTTTGTGCACGAAAGTTGCCGGACGACACAATCTTCTGACGTAGCCATACTGAAAAATCAATGAGAGTTGTGTGGAGCTGATAGTCTGAATAGCTTGTACAACTCAATTTGCAATGGTTTAAAATATAACGGATGTTCAATATATAAAAGTTACACACTAAGCTCTTATCTAAAGTGCAATCTGCATCACGGGGTATGAATGTTATGTGAATTTCACACTTCTCCATGACAGTCAATACATGGTTAGATCTCTCAGGTTTCCTTCAATTTAAAAATATTCCTATAGTGAATTAGTGACTTTTTACTAATAATAGGTTATGAGAGCAAAAACTTTTGCACGGACTCTTCAAATAATTGTACCATATCAAAATGGAATTGCTGAATAATTTCTGGAAAAGAGGCTTTAAAATCTTATGCAGAACTGGGGTGAAACAGGTTGTTCTCTGAGAAAAACAAAGCCAGTGAACCCTGCAAAAGTTCACCTTTTGACAGCTGTGTGTGAGAGTGTGTTTGTGAAAAAAGAGCAGCAAGGAGGTGTGTGTTTGTGTGTGTGGGTGTGTGTGTGTGTGTGTGTGTGTGTGGTGTGTGTGTGTGTGTGTGCGTGTGTGTGGGCGTGTGTGCGGGCGCGCGCGCACGCGCTCCTTCCCCCCTTACACATGCACACAAAAAACACACAATATCGACCAGGTGTAATAAGTCCTCTGAGCTCACGGGATGGGCCGTAAATGCCACTGAACGTCAGCGAGGTTACCAAGACGCCAGAGGGGAGATAAATGGAAGAAGGGATGGTTTGGTTGACCTTTAGCCTGGCAGAAGATTGACTGAATACACAATGAATGAATCCTCTGTTATTAACTCAGAGTATCCCTTGTAGCTAAAATCAGGGGCCTGTTGCACGAAAATAGAATGAAGATATCCAGGATAACTGAAAAAGCGCAGTTTGACTTAGTGTGATCTGCTCATCGCAGCTTAATCGGTTGCACGTTTGCCGAGCCAGGATGATGATGCTATGCCGAGCCAGGATGATGATGCTATGTCAAGCCAAGTGTAGATAGCTGGGATTAGTGCACGTTCATGGCTTTCTTAAATAGACAATGGTATCGATCACAGATTTACTGATGCAGAAATGGGGAAGACGCCTGCGGCATATGTTTCACCCAATAAGCAGGTGAAGCATGTAATATGCAGAAAGGGAAATACGGCTGTTATCAAATGGAGAAGAAAAGGCCAACAGACTATAGCGGACTGGCTCAATGTATACGGCTTTAAAAATATCTACTTAGCCTACTAGTC
>NC_045755.1:6742847-6743144 GCF_008692095.1 Etheostoma spectabile | reverse complement strand
TTTACAAAGTTGTAGGCTACACTGTGTTATAATTGTTTTAATATGCTTGTTTTATGTGTTAGTTGTATTGCTGTATCTGTTTTTATGTGCTATATGTGCTGGTTTTACTGTAAAGTGTCCTTGAGTAGCCTACCATGTAAAGAACTAGATATTTAAAATGTATTGTTTAGCCTACTTTGCCTTAAAAGTGAGCAGAGGGAATTATTGTTCCTTGGGAAATGTACCCTAAGGACTCTAGGCTTAATTTCAAACCCGTATTCACAAAGCGAGAACATGTTTTACAACCATATGCACAAA
>NC_045755.1:6742486-6742837 GCF_008692095.1 Etheostoma spectabile | reverse complement strand
CTATGTCTAATTCTAAATATCTTTCTACAATTATTATTCATACAGAACAATCAGAAAGGGACTACAACTAGAAAAAGCATTAAATTACTTCAATACACACTGTAAGCATATGTGTAAAACAATGTATTATTCATGTTTTTTTTTCTTCTTCCAAGCTCCAAGCTGGCCAGTGACAGCACCAAAACAAAAAGATTAAGAAGCATTGTGGTGTTCCCTGTGTGATGAATGACACTACACTATATACGTATATAGGCAGAGTGATTGGTCCAGTGATGTGAGACTAATTGAGAAGGTTATGAAACCAAAGTAAGCTATATACCTAATAAAAAACATTAGGCCTACATATTAAGG
>NC_045755.1:6719959-6742476 GCF_008692095.1 Etheostoma spectabile | reverse complement strand
AACACAAACTATACTTTATTAGAGAAGGACAAGAAAATGAAATCATGAATGAAGTGGTCTCTGACCAGTCTGGGAATATAGCTGCATTGTCCCACTTAATCTCCGGAGCAAAGCACAGGTCTGCCGGCAGGCAGGGGCTGCGGGTAGCGCTCACACACCAGGCAGCCGGATGGTGTTGCTAAGAACTTGCAATGTATAGGCTAACTATTATCAGACCGGTAGTTGCGGCCTCAAAACACTAACGGGCCAACGGGAAAAGTCCCAACTCTCCTGATTGCCACTCCATATCCGGGTGCCAGTGCAACCATTTCTAACCATCTAAACAACTGCAATAGTAGGGTTTAAATCAAACTCGTGACAACAATAGTGTCACAATAGAGTTCTGGCTGGGGGTGTGGCCTTGACCAACTGCCACTTTGCTTGTTTGAAAGCAAATTCTCTGGGCAGGCAAAGCGGAGAAAAAGGAGGTAACTTTGCTCCTTAGGACCTCATAAGGGGCAAGATTCCAGATTGGCCCATTTTAGCTCTCATTTTATCAAAGGCAAAGCAGAATATCCAGGGCACGGTTTACACCTATCGCCATGTTTAGCCATTGGGGGACCATTGGCAGGCTGTGGGAACGCATATTAATGTTAAAAAAGTGAAACTGTCATGCCACGGGACCTTTAACTAAATATTCTTTGGTCCAGCTTGGCTATAAACCTAAACATTGGATCCGTCAGCTTTTCAGGGTGTCATTGACTACTGAGTCTGTGTGTAATTGTTAGGCCACCGACAACGTGATCTTTACTTGACCTGTTCAACTTACTTTAGAAGGTTAGATAACACACTTGACTTTCCTTTTTAGGGTTCCAGGCATGTACAATTAAAGGGGAAACACTGTAGCTTTAGGGGTGTGTGTATGCAGATTATGTTATCTTTGGACAGAGCCAGACTAGCCCCTGCTTCCAGGCTTTGTGCAATAAGCTTACCGTGTCCTAGTGGCTGTAGATTTATTATCAGTATACAGAAATAAGAGTGGTTTTAATCTCATAAGCCAATTTCCTGAAGTGTTGATCTATTTTTTAAACCAAAAAACAATTGTAGCAAATGATCAGAGAGGCTTGTTTAGAGCCCAACGTGTACAAATAGCACTGGCAAGGACACAAAAACGATTTAAATAAGGTATTTTTTTGGAATCGTTTTTTTAAAGGACAAAAAAACTGAGAATTAGGCCCTTCAAGTATTTCCTCTACATGTCTATGTATCCAAGATTTCTGAGTAGTTATTTTGAGTGAGTGATATCTCCGAGTAGTTCAGCAACACCTAAGAGTAACAAAAAGTAACCCTGATTTCTATTTCCATTTGTTGTACAAAAACAATATATCACAATTCACTTGAGCCTTCAGTTAAAAGAGAATATGTTGTTAGCTACCAGGTTAACCCTTTTTTTTTGGCATTTTGCTGAAAGCAAATCTAAATGTAACCCAAAATGTTATACGGTAAATGGCAACCATATCCTTATATGTGGCGGCTGATGTATAGCCTTCTCTCTCCACTCTGTGGCAGACCACTGGTTGAGCATCATCCGCTGCCACTAAGTCACAGACTGCGGCTGGTTTGGTAGGAAGAGCAGAGAAGAACCCTCATATCTCACTGCCTGCCAGCCGCACTGCTGGAGTCCTCTGCTGTAATAGGCTTGAGCCACACACACACATGTTGAAAAGAAGCTTGTCCATGTGCACTCATGGATGTGCTATGTGTGCATGCAAACATACCACATTTATACACAGGAGATATAAGCTGGCAAGAATGTAGAACATGCAAGATCGAGTCTGAGACATGTATTTACACATATAAGTGGCATGCTACGTAAGCACATTTGACAGCATGTATTAAACACAGAAACATACACACACCCATGTACAGTAAATGTACACGCTCCACAGGGACTGTCTAGTTTAATACGACTTTTGCATTTTTTTGTCATGCTGTACTGTGGCTACTGCAGTGTTCGGATTAGCGGTGGCTGACATGGATGGATCATAGTTTTTATTGAAATGACTTTGATTTTAGACACAGAATAGTAAGACAACCTTTTATGGACATCCAACCCAGATCATGCCACTGAGCTAATGGACCCAAACACTTTTAAAGCCATCGGCAGAGTCAGTTGAGTGTCATTATTCTGCAGCCATTTTAGCTTTGCACACGCAGCACGCAAAACGGTCGTCTAATCTCAGAGAGTGTTTGCAGCAATATAAGTTTCCTTCATTCTGAATGCACAGGTTCATATATCTATTTTCTCTCGCCATTTGTTGCTTATTTGTTCCATTAAAATACAACAGTGGAACACAGTGTTTGTTTTAAAGTGTTTTTTGAAAGTGTATTGATCCAGCCTGTCAGAAATAACAATCACTATTTGTAGCTATACACCACAAATGACATTTGCGTCATGAAAAACGGTCGCCATGTTCTCAGATGAGCCTCAATTAGTTATAAAAGCTATATCTTTATGTTGTACATCAAAGGCATATTCAGTTGTGTACCTTTTATGCTCTTGTCATTTACTGCCCTCTTTGACAAAATATTATAACAGTGGGCATCAAGTTCATAAACACACATATTCAGTCACGCAAAATTATCCCATGCTTTTCCTTCCACAATTTACAGTGTTGTTCATTTTTTTTTATGCCGTTGCCTAACAAGCCAGCACCATTCAAGAACAAATTCTTATTAGAAACGACAGCCTGGGAGAGGCAAGGCATGGGGGATAGGATTTGGCTGAAGGGATGAAAAAGAGAGGGGTGGATGGGAAAAGAGAGAAGAGAAGAATGACCACAACACCAGTGCCATAGCACCAATGTGCCTGGCTGTGGAAGTGAACTCTGGGGGTTACATTTTGTATGTGTGTTGCTCTTTTGTGCTTATTGTCTTAATCCCTGGGATTAATCGTCTCAAACAAAAGCAAAAACCAAGAAGTTGTCTAATTTATTATTTGTTTGTATGCAAAATGGGGCTGCTGCTACAGTAGTGATTATTTTCATTATCGCTGAATCCACTAATTATTTTCTACATTAATTGTCTAATTTGAGTTACACAATGTTTGTCAAAAATGCCCATCACAATTTCCAAAACACCAATCTGATGGCTCTTCAGACGTTTCAGATAGTCGCACAGCGTCTGTAACCGTCAATGAAACAATCACAATGTTTGTGCCGGAAATAAGATATTTACCTGCTTTGTTCTACTGTTTTTATGACAAACACAAGTCCCAGATGAGCTTCCTCTCTTCACCCTACAGTATCTCTCCTTCAAGGCGTTGGATTGACACAATTGGAAAAAGAAATGTCAGAAGGGACTACTATCTAACAAACACAAAAGTCTACTTGATGTAATTTTCCACTTTACGGCGGTAAAGTGGTGCCAGCGCAAGAATAGAAGAATGACAGCTCCATGTATGAAATGAGGTAATCAATCAATGACAGCTGCAACTACTGATCATTGTTTTGGTCTATAAAACATTAGTAAACTCTGAAAATGCCCATTACAAAAGCTCACGGGCATATATTCCTTGCTTGGAAATGTAGTTAAAATTAATACGCCATCAAAATAGTACCAATTGTAGCTCTGCAATCAATTCATCCATCCATCTATCCATCCATAAATCTACCTTTACATGTAGCTGATATTAAAAGCTAAATTAAGCAAGATCTATGTTTTACATGAAATTGAAAGGAAAGCACAGAACGTAAAGGGAACTGCATGTTCTCTCTCTGCTGTCCTCACATAACCCCACCCACACATAATTTTAATACTCCATTAAATGCTGTGTGTGCGTGCGTGCGTGCGTGCGTAAGGGGCGTGTATCTGATGCAGGGTACCCAGTGTGCATTATGAAACCGTTGGGACTCGATTGGAATAGATGGCATTCAGCATAATGCAAAGAACTGTTACTTGCTCACTTGCTCAAACATGACTGACAGCAATGCGGTACCTTTGTTGTGAAGTGACCGACTTAAACAGAATTTGAGACATCTTAAATCATAGCAGTTGGAGAGCACAATAGCAACAATATGCTGTACTGATCTTGACGCAAATAAGGGGAATGGTTCAGGTCACTGGGTGCTCTAACGAGACAAAGAAATGATAATGGCACATGTACTGTAACTGAACGTTGACATGTGTAGCGCTGTGTGTGGAGGTGAGGCATAATATAAGTGTCTGGAGTTTGCCGCCTGGCTGTGTGCTTGGCATTGATATGACATTCCCTCTGCATGCTATATCTAGTTGTGTGTGTGTGTGTGTGTGTGTGTGTGTGTGTGTGTGTGTGTGTGTGTGTGATCTTCATCTGCAACCAAAACAAGAATGTCTGCTTTTTGTCTTTTTTTATTGCATAGTGTACGGCGTGTGTTTGCTACAGTTTTGCAGGGCGCCAATTTTTTTTTTAAATTGGGGCGATGAATCTAGTTTTGGTCACTCCTGAGGGTAGCTTGGCTCCACCTTCTAGTATTGGCCAACTCGCTTGAAACCTCGACAAGGTGGTATTTTAAAAAGTGCCCAGGTAATATACAAAACTTTGCTCAGAAGGAAAAACAAAAAATACACACGGGAGCTGAGGAAATCACAGTCGTACCATGCATGGAAACACTGAAGTAACGCAAATTGGAAAGTAAGGGAAAAAAACTCTAATCTTTCAACACAAGGTAAAGGTAGTAGTTATTCTCAGAAAAATAGTGTTACCTACATTTAGCAAGAGTTTGTAAACCCCTGTCATCCACTATACACTATATGCAAATCTTCTGGAACTAAAATGAGAGCAAACAAAGGCTGCTCACTGTACACAAGACCAACATTCAAATTAGTGTACCCATGTGTTTCTGGCAGCTTGCGAGCCCTAACCTGCCACGAACTAAAGTTGAACAATTACTATGCAAATATGTACGATTACCTTCAGCTGGTTGGCTGCCGATTGAGTTAACTCTTCTCTGCTCCTCCCCCTTGTAAGTCAACTGAGGACACAAGGTTGAGGAGATCATGTGGAAAGGTGTCATACAATAAACAGACTTATGTGGATGAGCAAGGAAGCATTTGAGGCTATCATAAGCCAAACACACGTCGTCCAGCAGCAACAAGAGGTGACTGAAAGTCACACATTTGATAGAGTGTCATGCCACTCTGGCACAGTGGCACCATGAGGGGCTTGGGGGTGCTGTAGCTACCCCTAGGATTCCCATAGCACCCCCTCACTACCCCCAAGTAATGCTGGGGTTTGTTTATAAAAATATTTTTTGTTAATATGTAAGTTTTTGTGTGTTTCTTATGTGGTTTCTGACTTTGTGTGGTGTATTACTCCTTCTGAAATATGAGCTACTGTGTGAACGCTGCAGTAATTAGTTAGTGTAATCCCGGCTTGTTGCTGGTATTTGAAATTGTTTCAGTGGGATAATCAGAGTTATGGTTGTTGTGTTGGCAACTTTAGTTCAGGAAAAACAGCAAGACCACCAGAGAACAAACCTTAGAAATATCCTGTAGCTGTTCTGAATGGCATTTTTCCCTAAAAAAATATCATGAAATGTGATTCATTCATTTTTTTGTTAAATGGGCTTAATGAGCAGGCTGAACATGCCTCCTGCACACTGCTTGCGTGGCGTAAGTTTTGGCGTGTCAGCTGCGTGGCATTTTTGTGTGTCTTTGCACCCAAAACATGCGATGCGCGCTGCTGCTGAAAAAAAGTCCGTGATTTGGATCACCCTTTTTCGACATACGGGAAGAAGTTGTGGAAATGTACTGCACTCAAGCAGTAGTATACTTCATGTTAAACAATATATACTGGTTTGATAACAGCGTTGGCAGTATTGACGGCAAAATAGGCTACAGAATATTTAATTCTGTATTGACAAATTGATAATTATTTACTATTATTTTTTTCAAATTAATATCAATTAATTTATTAAATGTAGTTGTGTCAAAATGACATGTAAACATCTTTTTGAATTTTGCCTGAAACCTTCCAACACGCTTTGAAACTTGGAAACTGCTTTTATCTCGACTGAAACCCTCTCAATGGCAAAGGTTAAAGAAGCAGCTTTGTGGCTAGGATGAGAGGTGTATAACGCTTTCACCCTCAAAAGTTAAGTCAGGTGCCCTTGACCGAGGCGTTTGCCCCTGGCTGACCTGGAGCAACTGCTCTCTGGCCAATCATTACAGCAAAATGTGGGCTCCAAAGTGCAGCTGTGTGTCTGGAAATGTGTGTTTGAAAATGGAGTAATATCAAGTTGTAAACCAAATTTAAAAAAAATAAATATCTAGTCCTTTCAAGTGTATGTATTAAAGTAATGATTGAAAATACACCGATAGTATTTGAACTACACAGTGCTTATGTTGCGAATATTTACCCAGATTTTTTTTATTGCCCAATTTTTAAAATCTTTTTATTTTTACATTTTTTTAAATATTTAAAATAAATACAGTCAGTCTACACAAGTTTTCTTGATATAGACAATTTTTTTTTATGTGCTTATGTAATTATTCACAGATTTTCCCCACCAAGAACAAACACTAACTAAGTAAACTTGCAAGACTGAAGCCCCCAAACCTCCACCAAGGCCAAATGCCCTATCTCGCATTGTTAATGAAAGTGAAAAATGACTTTGTGTAGCAGCTCCAAAATTAAACGTTTCTTCCTTGGCCTATGCTACACCCTTCCACCAACAAATATCCAACCGAAAACATGTCCTTGGCGGATGATTAGGGGACTGTGCAAAACTTGTCCAAGTTGTGATGAAGTTTGCTAAAGAAAAAGATGTCTGACAGCAACAACTCTTCTTGTTGATACGTAAAATGGCCGTGAATTAAATATTTCAGTCATTTCATGACTTGTGTCAGACTGTGTGGACGAATGAACCTAAAGCCACCACATCTACAACAAGAGGTAAAAAGGTGGAACTTCAAAGATGGCTGTGTCTGTGTAAAGAATGTGATGAGGAAGCTTTCTTTCTGCCATCGCTGACAGCCTCTGCGTAGCGAAGTAGTGCATGATGACAACGAACTTGAGACGAAATAATGATATCTCTTGGCTTTTTGTAGTTCATAAGCCTGCATTCCTCTTTGAGACATGGCTTATTTTAATTACAGTGAAAATCACAAACACAAATCTGACCTTTGACCCTCCAGAGTCATCTTAGAGGGGACAGGGCAGCAGTTATACATTTCACACACTCAGTCCAATCCTCCATCCTTCCAGACTGCAATATGGCAAGAAAAGTAATCCTCATTGTCTGTCCACCAGTTATTCAGCGAAAGGCTAATCCATTAACACTGGAGTTCATCCAACGGTTGACAGATTAACCCACTGCATCCTGGGAGACACACGACACACACACACGCACACAACCACACGCACGACACACACCGGCATACACACACACACACACACACACACACACAACACACACACCCACACACACAACACACACACACACACACACACACACACAACACACACACACACACACACACACACACACGCGCGGAATATCAGTTTTTTTAGAGAGGATCTATTTTCCATAATGTGAATGACCGATATGTAAATGCTACCAATAATATAAATATTATAAATGCGGAGTAGTAAGCAGTAGTGGAATGCAACTAAGTACATTTACTCAAATGCTGTACTTAATCATGATTGCTGCCATTTCTGGTATATTCCATTGTATCTGCTACTTTATACTACATAAGAGGAACTATTGTATCTTTTTTATCTGACAGCTAAAGTTACTTCACAAGATTAAGCTTTATAAAACATAATATATAAAAAGCTTATGAAATTCAACCTATAGAAGATCTTGTGGCATGCTGTGGAAACTAGAATAACAACTAAATTACTTTTATAAAGTAGTTGAAGTACCTCAAACAATACAACCAACTACACTTTAAAATGCTCATACATTGATGCATCCGTATTAACAGTCACATAGTGTATTGATATAACCCTCATAGGGCAAAACAGTACTTTAGGAGTTACTATGCACATTTGTTTTTTACACAATGGTATTGGTACTGCTGAGTACTTCTTCCACCATGGTAGGAAGTCAGTCAGGCTTCTGATCGTAAAGCCTCTGAGGCTCCACGTGCAGGTCCTCCTTGTGGCCACCAGAGGTTCCATAGAGTCTCTGCAGCAGCCCTGAGGAGGGGCGCGGCTCTGCAACGATTCAGGTCAATAGTTATTCCTTGTGTGAGAACACATCAGGTCGTGGGCGCCGACGCACACACACACACACACACCCACACACACACACACACACACACACACACCACACACACACACACACACACAAAAGTAGTGAAAATCATTGTGACTTTAATCGTGTTATTATTAGCCCCTTGTATTTCTGTGTCCCTGTATAGTAGGCTATTTTACAGCTCATAGAGAGGGATGGGATGAGATATACAGTGTGTGTGGCTAAAAATGCCAAATACATGCATGCATGTACACATTGTACCTGTGTTTTTTTGAATTTTGTGGTACGTTTTAAGCAGCTGTAGTGTATTGACTGTACGCTGTGCGCCTGTGAGGATTGAGTTACATGTATAAAGTGCAGGCGGAGATACGGGAGCTGTTGAGCTGAGCCAAGCTGATATGGGCGCTACAGTACTGCTTGACTGCAAGACACACCACACAACACACACACACACACACACACACACACACACACACCACACACACACACACACACCACACACACACAACACCACACACACCACACACACACACACCACCTATGTAGGGAAACGGTAGCCTTGGCACTCTGTCAAATTCTCCCCTGCTCGTCTCTTGCCAAGCGCTGCGTAGGATACTACACTACAACACACAGAGGGTTCTGCTCTACTGCACCATTTTAGAAGGCTGGGCGTACAGTGACAGTACCCACACACACACACACTGCTTATTTTTAAATGAATCCGTATAAATGTAGGGGGACATATTTATCATCCTACGTGGATTGACCTTATGAAAAGAGTCCTAGATATTTTGTAGGCCAATTTCAGTGCAGCGCAGCTTTTGTGAGATTTGAAATCTAGTTATTTTTAATAGAGCTCTCCGGCTGAATTTATGTATTTTCCCATAAATTAAACACTCAATCCACTGTCAATTTGTAACAATTTTTAAGCCGTAACGTCCTATAACCCCGCTCAAAGTGGATCAAAAACCTACTTCTTTAATTGTAGCGCAGAAGCTCAGATTCCCCAGCAGCTCTATAACTCTTCCGATTGTGGTTTACATTTTTCATGGCACGCCTCTATCACGACAGCTTGATCACAAAAAAGAAAACAAATATTTTGTGGCTTTTGCATTGAAAATAATCCATTGTTTGAATGCACCGCAGGGGCCGCTGTGAAGCCTCTGATATCAACCCCCATTGTTTTTTGTTCCCTCCTACTGATCTAAGTGTCCCTTCGTTCATTATATATAACCCCCAAAGTTTGATGTGAGTGCATTAAGGGTGTGTGTGTGTGTGTGTGTGTGTGTGTGTGTGCACGTCCTGTGCATACTTCACAGCTGCCCTACTAGACTCCTACTCCCACCTTTACCTTGAAAGCAATCTCTACACCCTTTATCCCTTCCTTTTCATCCCTTTCCCAACTCCATACTCAAAAAAAAATTCGTTTGGTCAATTATCCAGTTATGAGTCCTTCGTGTATTTTTACGACATTGTCCCTTACACACTAATCTTCGTTAATATAATACTACGTCATTCCATACTACGTTTCCTGTGTTTGCAGCGGACGTGTGTGTGCATTTCGGGTCCATATGTACGTTAACTGGGCTAATTAAAGGGATTAGTCCTATTTGGTTGCACTGATTTGAAAAATGTCTATGACAAGAGAACAGCAGACTTAAAGATTTGATCACAAGTAGTTATGTGCGGATTACGCAGAGCAGCATCTACCGGAGAGGTGGAATGAGAAGACTGGGATAGAGAAAAGGAAGGTGACTTCTTTGTGAGAAAGAGACAGAGGTTAGAGTGAAGTGACGTGAGGTTAAAAAGAGGGACAGACACTAGACATTTACTTACAGGTCTAATTCTCACCAAATGCAACCTAGGGTCTTTTTTGTGAATGTAAATGATTCAACTCTTTAGTTTAAAAGCATAATTAGGATGGAAGCGCCACTTTTGAAGATTTACTGTAACTTTGTTTTCGGTTAAATGGCCTTTGAATGGAGTGCTAGAGGCACTACTATGATAGCACAAAATCACATTTTTAAAACACTAATAAACTCACACAACATGAAACTTGCTCCAAGTATCACCAGTCCCTCACCATGAACTTGAGCGTTGAGAACATTGTTAGTGTGCACAAGTTTACTGAAAAAGGTTTTGAACCAACTCACTTATTGTTGTTTACGCTATCTTGTCATCTTGTCAGTCAACAGTTTTTGATCTCCAATGTGGATGAATGTCATTCCATATGAGGCTCCTTTGTCACTACGAGGGCCAATATTGTTTTTCACTAGAGACAAAAAAAAACGATTCATTGGCATTTATGTGGACATGATCTTTAGGAGCTTTCTATCTTTACTCTCCTCAGTCGACTATTTTTGACTGGCTCGATGGAAACCAACAGCTACAGTGAGTTGTTAACCTTTCTTTTTAGTGGGGTGGTTGGTGATGCTTTGAGCAAAGTTTCATGTTGTTGTCGACCTTCGTAGTGTTTTTTAAAAATGTTGATTTTGATGCTATCATGAAGTGCCCTTGCTCTCCCATTCAAAACGACATTTGACCAAAAACAAAGATACGTAAATCTTAAAAGTGGCTCTTCGTCCTATTTTATGCTTTTAAACAAAATTTTTCACCCGCGTACGTACACAAAAAAACCTATAGGTTTCATTTTGGCGAGAGTTACGCTTTTAAGGGGAACTCCTCTATTCTAATATCAAACTCTTTTTAACTGGGTTTGAGGAATGCTACTGCATATATGAACTCAGTTGTACGAAGAAATCAAGCTGCAAAAAATCTAAAATTTCCCTTTCACACAAAAGTCATGTCACTTGGTCGCGGTCAGTTGCGACAGAAGCTACACAAATTTAACATGAGAGTTTGCAGAGTTAGAAAGAAGTGAAATTACCAGACCTCTGTAGCCCGTCTCCCTCTTTGCTTGATGCTAATTGACAAGACTACATTGCTGCTATTGGTGTAACACACTTGTGCCTTTGTACACTAATTACGGTGAGTTTGCATTTGTGGTAATGTGGAAGTAGTGCCATCGTTTTTAATACTTTTAAAAAAACTATCCAACGTGGTTTCACAATGTTATTGGAGTGCAAAGCTAAATCAGTATTCCTTTACGTAACAATGTAGAAATACTATATAGTTTAAAAAACTTCAAGTAGGATGCTACTTTCAGAAATGTACCAAATAGTGAGTACAAATATTTTAAGAGTAAAAGTATATTTCCCCTTTGAAATTATTGGACTTGAAATGAAATGGAACTCAAGAAAGTATCAATGATAGACTGTTATAGTCAATGGTAATCAATAGCCCTACCTCATAATTGTACTACGTACAATCCTTGAGTAAATGTACCTTAGTTACATTCCACACTGGGAAATAATTCATTAAAAGCAGTTACTGAAGGAAAGAACCTTTTAATAACGACAAAGTGCCAAAATGCTGATCAGAGAGAAAGAGACAAGAAAGTGGAGAAGAGCAGAGATGGAAGGGGGAACAGGCGGCCTATTGTTAGGAGCCAGTATGGGCTAACGTTCCTTTTGTGAACTGTAAACTAAGCATGGCATTTCCGTGATGAGTTTGCCTAAAAGCGGGCTGCAAAAACTCCTTTATCTCATCATTTCAGTGCAGCCATGATTCCCTTCTCCTGCGCCACTAGTCTCAACTTACACGTTTGATTGTATGGTGGCACTGTTTGAGTGTTGTGGCGAGTGAAAGCGCTGCATGCATCTGAGTGTGAACGCCAGGGTACGCTGGCCTTTTGATAGCACAACATGGCAACGCAGTGATAGCGGAGACATGTCAAAGCCTTGTCTCGCTGTCCTGCAGAGTTTTTTAAAATGCACACACACACACACACACAGACACAGACACACACACTTCACCTGCTTTACTGGAAACATGACTGCTTGTGAGTGTGAAAACAAGTCGGAAAGAAATAGTGACGGTGGTTCCTGAACAATGTATTGTCATTAACAGTCACTGTAATACAGTTCAAACTTATTAAACATTCAGTTACTACATTTGACTTCTTCGATGAGAGCTTCGTTGTCATTCTGATGTGGGATGTCCTCTGCATCTCCCCCAAATATGGATTTAATAGGTGAAAATAATAAATTACCTTCACCTAAACAATGAATTACTGAGGCTGTGTATAATAAATCATAGAAAGAGTGTGTGGTCCTGATGTTTTAAACATGCAATGTGTATGTCTGATGATTTATAGCTGCTCTTCTCGTGTGTGTGTGTGTGTGTGTGTGTGTGCGTGTGTGTGTGTGTCTTAGCCAGAAATGGTCACTGGGATTCAGATGGAGGGATGTAAATTCAGAAACGGCTCCAGGCTGTCATCCTTATGACAGAAATGACCTTTTATTTTAAATAAAGACTAAATTATAAGGAATGTCCAATAAAAACCCAGCTAAGTGTATTTTACCCTTTAAACAAACCCCTCATAACTTGCATAAGATTGGTGCTGCTTATCTTTTACACCCACAAGATGTTTACCAGTCCTTAAAAGGACAAGACAGATACCAAAATAGTCAGTGAGACGAGTCATGATGGAAAATAGAGAAAAAGAGAAACAAGCGAAAAAGAAGGATGGAAAAAGAGGGATAGAAGCAAAAAGACCAAAACACAAGGTAGAGTAGGAGAAGGGGTAAGGAGGAAAAAAGGGGACATTTACATGAGGCTACTCTCTTGAAGTGGTAGTTGCCATGGTGACCACGGTGAAGCGTCTGAGCACACCGGGTGTGTAGGCAGTGGGAAGGGCTGTACGGCAGGGGAGTGTGCCCTGTGAGCCAATCGTAGCCCTCTGCTGAGCTCTGACACATTTCCCACATGCAGAGCCCAGGCGCTAACAAGGTTACACAATGGTCTCCTAAAAAACACAGAATCACATGAAAACCAGGCAACCGCTGGCCGATGACTCAGGTTGTGAATGTGCGAGTGTGTGTCGAAAGAAAAGCCAGGATAGTTTTAAACAGAAATAGAGAGAACATGACAGAATTGGAACCTACACAAAGTACAGAAATACAAAGTCATGAGACACTTCAGCACACACAACCATGAAAAAAATCAAAAATAATAAAATCCCTTGCGTTACATGATTACTCGAATGACGGAGCAAACCTGGAGATACCGGGTACACAGAGTGCTGGAACGTTCTGTGTCTCATCCAGGCACGTCGTGTGACCAGACAATATAAATTAACTAGTTATTGAACAGTGGGAAGAAAATGAGGACAGTGAATCTTTGGAATCCTTCTTTTGCTTTTACAGTATATGTTCTGGTTTTACTGTAAAGTGTCTTTGAGTGCCATGTAAAGCGCTATATAAATATATTATTGTTATTATTATTACTGCTTCATTTATACAGCTACATTCCCACTGTAGTGTTGCAAACCACTGTGAACTGTAGAAAGCTGATTTTTTTTTTTTTTAAATCATTTTTACATTTGTGTCCCACAACGTACACATGTGGGACACAATTTGCAACCCCTTTCCATTTGCTGCACAAATAACTTATCTTTGGCCTTCTCTTGAACTTTGAATAATTCACCATTTTGGCAAAAATGTATTTTCTTTTTAGCAGACGCTTTAATTTAAGAAAATTGACACAACTTTCATGTCTGTACATTGTAAGAAGCTACTGCAAGTAGGCTCTTAGCTTAGCTTAGCTTAGCACAAAGGCTGGAGTCAGGGGGAGACTGCTAGCTAAGCTTTGTTCACATTGATCTTCTCATCTAAACTCTCCAGAAAGCAAAACAGCGTATTTACCAAAATGTAAAACTATTCCTTTAAGTAAATACTTTGTCCTTTATCTGACAGTACTGTTGGGATTTCCCAGACTAGACCTTAACCACAAGAGGACACAACATTAAATGTTTGTTTTTTTGCCTCAGTTCAGTCAAACTCACACTCTCACTTTCTTCCATACTTGTGTGCACATGCAAATTTATTCAGTTCATATTTGCATCAGACACAGGTAACATTCTACAATATGTGTGAACAGTCAAGCAGGAAAAGAAATATGAGCAGCAATGTAGACCTGATCATATGTTGTGTTTGCTTATCAGCTGTGTGTGCAGGGCACACGTTAGATCCTGCAGCGAACAAGGGCCTGCTCCAGTCAAATGCCATGTTTCCACTACATGGTGTGGTTTTGATCAACTCGACTTAATTCAGTTTTGGTACCAAGTCCTTTTCTCTATTTTGTATTCTGTTATTTATATATATATATATATATGTGTGTATATGTATATACCAGCACCAATGTGCCGTCCTGTGAAACTGCCATGATATCATCTTCAACGGAACACTCGCTGAATCCTTTCATCTGCAACCAAACAGAGGAATGTCTGCATTTTGTCTTTTTTTTATTGCATAGTGTACGGCGTAGTGTTTGCTACAGTTTTGCAGGGCTGCCAATTTTTTTTTTAAATTGGGGCGAGTGAATACTAAGTTGTGGTCACTACTGAGGGTAGCTTGGCTCCACCTTCTAGTATTGGCTCAACTCGCTTGAAACCTCGACCAAGGTGGTATTTTAAAAAGTGCCAGGTAATATACAAAACTTTTGCTCATGGAAAATCAAAAAATAACAAGGAGAGCTGAGTAAATCACAGTCGTACCATGCAGTGGAAACACTGAAGTAACGCAAATTGGAAAGTAAGGGAAAAAAAATCTAAATCTTTCAACACAAGGTTAAAGGTAGTAGTTATCTCAGAAGAAGATAGTGTGTACCTAACATTTAGCAAGAGGTTTGTAAACATCCTGTCATCCACTATACACTATATGCAAATCTTCTGGAACTAAAATGGAAGAGCAAACAAAGGCTGCTCACTGTACACAAAGACCAACATTCAAATTAGGTGTACCCATGTGTGTTTCTGGCAGCTTGCGAGCCCTAACCTGCCACGAACTAAAGTTGAACAATTACTATGCAAATATGTACGCATTACCTTCAGCTGGTTGGCTGCCGATTGAGTTAACTCTTCTTCTGCTCCTCCCCCTTGTAAGTCAACTGAGGACACAAGGTTGAGGAGATCATGTGGAAAGGTGTCATACAATAAACAGACTTAATGTGGATGAGCAGAGGAAGCATTTGAGGCTATCATAAGCCAAGCACACGTCGTCCAGCAGCAACAGAGGTGACTGAAAGTCACACATTTGATAGAGGTCATGCCACTCTGGCACAGGTGGCACCATGGAGGGGCTTGGGGGGTGCTGTAGCTACCCCTAGGATTCCCATAGCACCCCCTCACTACCCCCAAGTAATTGCTGTGGTTTGTTTATAAAAATATTTTTGTTAATATGTAAGTTTTTGTGTGTTTCTTAGTGTGGTTCTGACTTTGTGTGGTGTATTACTCTTCTGTAAATATGAGCTACTGTGTGAAAGCTGCAGTAATTAGTTAGTGTAATCCCGGCTTGTTGGCTGGTATTTGAAATATGTTCAGTGGGATAATCAGAGTTATGGTGCTGTTGTGTTGGCAACTTTAGTTCAGGAAAAACAGCAAGAACACCAGAGAACAAACCTTAGAAATATCCTGTAGCTGTTCTGAATGGCATTTTTCCCTAAAAAAATATACATTGAAAATGATTTCATTCATTTTTTTGTTAAATGGGCTTAATGAGCCAGGCTGACATGCCTCCTGCACACTGCTTGCGTGGCGTAAGTGTTTGGCGTGTCAGCTGCGTGGCATTTTTGTGTCTTTGCACACCAGAAACATGCGATGCAGCGCTGCTGCTGAAAAAAAGTCACGTGATTTGGATCACCCTTGTTCGACATACGGGAAGAGAGTTGTGGAAATGTACTGCACTCAAGCAGTAGTATACTTCATGTTAAACAAATATATATACTGGTTTGATAACAGCGTTGGCAGTATTGACGGCAAAATAGGCTACAGAATATTTAATTCTGTATTGACAAATTGATAATTATTTACTATTATTTTTTTCAAATTATATATCAAAATGTAATTTATTAAATGTAGTTGTGTCAAAATGACATGTAAACATCTTTTTGAATTTTGCCTGGAAACGCTTCCAACACGCTTTGGAAACTTGGAAACTGTCTTTTATCTCGACTGAAACCAGTCTCAATGGCAAAGGTTAAAGAAGCAGCTTTGTGCTGAGGGATGAGAGGGTATAACGCTTTCACCCTCAAAAGTTAAAGTCAAGGTGCCCTTGACCGAGGCGTTTGCCCCTGGCTGACCTGGAGCAACTGCTCTCTGGCCAATCATTACAGCAAAATGTGGGCTCCAAAGTGCAGCTGTGTGTCTGGAAATGTGTTTGAAAATGGAGTAATATCAAGTTGTAAACCAAAAATTTATAAAAAAAAAAATAATAATCTAGTCCATTTCAACAGTGTATGTATTAAAGTAAATGAGTGAAAATAACACACAGATAATAGTTGAACTACACAGTGCTTATGTTGCGAATATTTACCCAGATTTTTTTTATTGCCCAATTTTTAAAATCTTTTTATTTTTACATTTTTTTAAATATTTAAAATAAATACAGTCAGTCTACACAAGGTTTTCTTGATAATAGACAATTTTTTTTTATGTGCTTATGTAATTATTCACAGAATTTTCCCACCAAGAACAAACCACTAACTAAGTTAAAACTTGCAAGGACTGGAAGAGCCCCAAACCTCCACCAAGGCCAAATGCCCTATCTCGCATTGTTAATGAAAGTGAAAAATGACTTTGTGTAGCAGCTCCAAAATTAAACGGTTTCTTCCTTGGCCTATGCTACACCCTTCCACCAACAAATAATCCAAACCGAAAACATGTCCTTGGCGGATGATTAGGGGACTGTGCAAAACATTGTCCAAGTTGTGATGAAGTTGCTAAAGAAAAAGATGTCTGACAGCAACAACTTTCTTCTTGTTGATGCGTAGAAATGGCCGTGAATTAAATATTTCAGTCATTTCATGACTTGATGTCAGACATGTGGACGAATGAACCTAAAGCACCACATCTACAACAAGAGGTGTAAAAAGGTGGAACTTCAAAGATGGCTGTGTCTGTGTAAAGAATGTGATTAGGAAGCTTTCTGCCATCGGCTGACAGCCTCTGCGTAGCGAAGTAGTGGCATGATGACAAACCGTGAGACGGAAATAATGATATCTCTTGGCTTTTGTAGTTCATAAGCTGCATTCTCTTTGAGACATGGCTTATTTTAATTACAGTGAAAATACACAAACACAAATCTTGACCTTTGACCCTCCAGAGTCATCTTAGAGGGACAGGGCAGGCAGTTATACATTCACACACTCAGTCCAATCCTCCATCCTTCCAGACTGCAATATGGCAAGAAAAAGTAATCCTCATTGTCTGTCCACCAGTTATTCAGCGAAAGGCTAATCCATTAAACACTGGAGTTCATCCAACGGTTGACAGATTAACCCACTGCATCCTGGGAGACACACACACACACACACGCACACACGCACACGCATACACACACATACGATACACACACACAACACCACACCACACCACACACACACACACACACACACACACACACACACACACACCCCACACACACACACACCACACACACACACACACACACAACCACCCAAGCGCTGGAATATCAGTTTTTTTAGAGATGGATCTATTTCCATAATGTGATGACCGATATGTAAATGCTAACCAATAATATAAATGATTGATAATGCAGGAGTAGTAAGCAGTAGTGGAATGCAACTAAGTACATTTACTCAAATGCTGTACTTAATCATGATTGCTGCCATTTCTGGTAGTATTTCCATTGTATGCTACTTTATACTACATAAGAGGGAAATATTGTACTTTTTTATCTGACAGCTAAAGTTACTTCACAGATTAAGCTTTAATAAAACATAATATTATAAAAGCTTATGAAATTCAACCTATAGAAGATCATTGTGGCATGCTGTGAAACTAGAATAAACAACTAAATTACTTTTATAAAGTAGTTGAAGTACCTCAAACAACTACAACTTTAAAATGCTCATACATTGATGCATCCGTATTAACAGTCAAATAGTGTAGTGATATAACCCTCATAGGGCCAAAACAAGTACTTTAGGAGTTACTATGCACATTTGTTTTTACACAATGGTATTGGTACTTCTGAGTACTTCTTCCACCACTGGTAGGAAGTCAGTCAGGCTTCTGATCGTAAAGCTCTGAGGCTCCAGCGTGCAGGTCTCCTTTGTGGCCACCAGAGGTTCCATAGAGTCTCTGCAGCAGCCCTGAGGAGGGGCGCGGCTCTGCAACGATTCAGGTCAATAAGTTCCTTGTGGTGAGGAAAACAGTCAGGGTCGGTGGCGCGCACGCCACACGACACCACACACACACACACACACACACACACACACACACACACACACACACACACACACACACACAAAAGGTAGTGAAAAATCATTGTGACATTTAATAGTGTTATTATTAGCCCTGTGATATTTCGTGTCCCTGATATAGTAGGCTATTTACAGCTCATAGGAGAGGGATGGGATGAGATATACAGTGTGTGTGCTAAAAATGACAATACATGCATGCATGTACACATTGTACCTGTGTGTTTGAATTTGTGGGTACGTTTTAAAGCAGACTGTAGTGTAGTGGACTGTGCGCTGTGCGCCTTGTGAGGATAGTGAGTTCAGTGTATATTAAGTGCAGGGCGGAGATACGGGAGCTGTGAGCTGAGCCAAGCTACTAGGGCGCTACAGTACTGCTGTGACTGCAAGACACACCACACACACACCACACACACCACACACACACACACACACACACACACACCACACACACACACACACACCCACCCCTACACACACACACACACACACACACACACACACACACACACACACACACACCTAGTAGGGGAAACGAGGTTAGCTTGGCACTCTGTCAAATTTCTCTCTCCTGCTCTCTCTTGCCAAGCGCTGCGTAGGATACTACACTACACACACAGAGGGGTTCTGCTCTACTGCACCATTTTAGAAGGCTGGGGGCGTACAGTACAGTACACACACACACACACACACTGCATTATTTTTAAATGAATCCGTATAGAATGTAGGGGGACATATTTATCATCCTACGTGGATTGACCTTATGAAAAGAGTCCTAGATATTTTGTAGGCCAATTTCAGTGCAGCGCAGCATTTTGTGAAGATTTGAAATCTAGTTATTTTTAATAGAGCTCCGGCTGAATTTATGTATTTTCCCATAAATTAAACCTCAATCCACTGTCAATTTGTAGACAATTTGTAAGCCGTAACAGTCAATAGTAGAACACGCTCCAAAGGGATCAAAAACCTACTTCTTTAATTGTAGCGCAGAAGCCTCAGATTCCCCAAGCAGCTCTATAACTCTTCTGATGTGGTTTACATTTTTCATGGCACGCCTCTATCACGACAGCTTGATCACAAAAAAGAAAACAAATATTTTGTGGCTTTTGCATTGAAAAATAATCCATTGTTTGAATGCACACAGGGGCCGCTGTGAAGCCTCTGATATCAACCCACAATTGTTTTTTGTTCCATCACTAAGATCTAATGTGTCCCTTCAGTTCAGTTATATATAACCCCAAAAGTTGATGTGAGTGACATTAAGGGGTGTGTGTGTGTGTGTGTGTGTGTGTGTGTGTGCACGTGCATGTGCATACTTCACAGCTGCCCTACTAGACTCCTACTCCCACGTTTACCTTGAAAGCAATCTCTACACCCTTTATTCCCTTCCTTTTCATCCCTTTCCCAACTCCATACTCAAAAAAAAATTCTGTTTGGTCAATGTAGTCCATTATGAGTCCTTCGTGGTATTTTTTACGACATTGTCCCTTACACAAGCTAAGCTGCTTAATATTAATACTACGGTCATTCCATACTACGTTTCCTGTGTTTGCAGCGGACGTGTGTGTGCATTTCGGGTCCATATGTAGGTTAACTGGGCTAATTAAAAGGGATTAGTCTATTTGGTTGCACTGATTGAAAAATGTTATATGACAGAAGGAACAGCAGACTTAAAGATTTGATCACAAGTAGTTATGTGCGGATTACAGCAGAGCAGCCATCTGACAGGAGAGGTGGAAATGAGAAGACATGGGATGAAGAGAAAAGGAGAGGTGACTTTGTGAGAAAGAGACAGAGGTTGAGAGTGAAGTGACGTGAGGTTAAAAAGAGGGACAGACACTAGACATTTACTTAAAGTCTAATTCTCACCAAAATGCAACCTAGGGTCTTTTTGTGAATGTAAATGAGTCAAACTTTAGTTTAAAAGCATAATTAGGATGGAAGCGCCACTTTTAAGATTTACTGTAACTTTGTTTTCGGTTAAATGGCCTTTTGAATGGGAGTGCTAGAGGCACTACTATGATAGCATCAAAATCAACATTTTTAAAACACTAAGAAGACTCAACACAACATGAAACTTTGCTCCAAGTATCACCAGGGGCCCTACACATGAACTTGAGCGTTGAGAACATTGTTAGTGTGCACAGAGTTTACTGAAAAAGGTTTTGAACAACTCACTTAGTTGTTGTTTACGCTATCTGTCATCTTGTCAGTCAACAAGTGTTGATCTCCAAATGTGGATGAATGTCATTCTCATATGAGGCTCCTTTGTCAACTACGAGGGCCAATATTGTTTTTCACTAGAGACAAAACAAAAACGTATTCATGCATTTATGTGGACATGAGCTTTAGGAGCTTTCTATCTTTACTCTCCTCAGTCGACTATTTTTGACTGGCTCGATGGAAAACCAACAGCTACAGTGAGTTGTTAAAACCTTTCTTTTTAGTGGTGGTGGTGGTGATGCTTTGAGCAAAGTTTCATGTTGTGTCGAGCCTTCGTAGTGTTTTTAAAAATGTTGATTTTGATGCTATCATAGAAGTGCCCCTGGCTCTCCCATTCAAAACGACATTTGACCAAAAAACAAAGATACAGTAAATCTTAAAAGTGGCTCTTTCGTCCTATTTATGCTTTTAAACAAATTTTCACTCGAGTACGTACACAAAAAAACCTATAGGTTGCATTTTGGCGAGAGTTACGCTTTTAAGGGGAACTCCTCTGATTCTAAATATCAAACTCTTTTTACTGGTTTTGAGGAATGCTACTGCATATATGAACTCAGTTGTACGAAGAAATCAAGCTGCAAAAAGTCTAAAAATTTCCTGTCACACAAAAGTCATGTCACTTGGGTCAGCGTCAGTTGCGACAGAAGACTACAAATTTAACAATGAAGAGTTGCAGAGTTAGAAAGAAGTGAAATTACCAGACCTCTGTAGCCCGCTCCACATCTTTGCTTGATGCTAATGATCAAGACTACATTGGCTGCTATTGGTGTAACACACTTGTGCCTTTGTACAAACTAATTACGGTTGAGTTGCATTGTGGGTAATGTAGGAAGTAGGTGCCATCGTTTTTAATACTTTTTAAAAAAACTATCCAACGTGGTTTCAACAATGTTATTGGAGTGCAAAGCTAAATCAGTATTCCTTTACGTAAATGTAGAAATACTATATAGTTAAAAAACTTCAAGTAGGAGTGCTACTTTCAGAAATGTACCAAATAGTAAGTACAAATATTTTAAGAGTAAAAAGTATATTTCCCTTTGAAATGTAGTGGACTTGAAGAATGAAATGGAACTCAAGAAAGTATCAATGATAGACTGTTATAGTCAATGGTATCAATAGCCTACCTCATAATTGTACTAAAGTACAATACTTGAGTAAATGTACTTAGTTACATTCCACCACTGGGAAAATGACATTAAGAAAAGCAGTTACTGAAGGAAAGACATTTTAATAACAGACAAAGCAAAAAAGCTGATCCAGAGGAAAGAAGACAAAGAAGGGAGGAAGAGAGAGATGGCAGGGGGAACAGGCAGGCCTATTGTTAGGAGGACAGAGGGATAACGTTACTGTTTGTGAACTGTACACTAAGCAGGCATTTCGTGATGAGTTTGCTAAAAGCGGCTGCTAAAAACTCCTTATATCTCATTTTCAGTGCAGCCATTGAGTTCACTGCTCTGCGCCACTGATCTCAACTTACAGCGTTTGATTGTATGGTGCACTGTTTGATGTTCGAGTGAAAGCTCTGCATGCAATCTGCAGTGTGAACGCCAGGGTTACGCTGGCGCTTTTGATAGCAAAACATGGCAACGCAGTGAAGCGGAGACATGTCAAAGCCTGTTCGCTGTCCCTTGACGAGTTTTTAAATGCTGATATAATATTGTTTCCCTTCTGGCTAGGTTCAGCAGTCTAAAAGTGTGTGTGTGTGTGTGTGTGTGTGTGTGTGTGTGTGTG